>NC_137040.1:5655328-5885328 GCF_032717465.1 Coenobita brevimanus
TTCTGATAAAACCCTCTTAATAAAGGGGAGAGAAAGAGTCTTTATTAATCCCTTCTGTGCAATTACTTTTATTATATTTTCAGTTTTGCTTCATCCAGATTGTTTCATTTTTATTTTTTATTTTATTTTTTATTGTTCTTATTTGTTTGCTTTTTAAAGATCCATTACACTGAAAAAATAAGAAAAAAATCACAGACCCCTTCAGTCAGACGACGTCCTTTTGCTTAAGAATTTGTTTGCTTGTTTTTTCTCTTGTTTTTTGTTTGTTTTTCTTATCACCAGACGAGGCCTTTCATAATAGCGGGTTAAGACACAATCTCCATTAAAGTCGTAACAAGTATCAGTAAATAATAAGAGAACATGGAAGTCTTTGCCCTGGCGCGTAATATAATCGCTAATGGCATCGTTAACTGCAGTGGAAATCACTTTCATGTCTTTCAGAGCCATCGTACAAGCGGGTGGGTGATATATAGACGCTGTGATATGTTCGAGATTCTAATATACTCTTTTAATGGAATAATTACCAGAAGTATAAGTCAGATCTAAATTATCTAAACATTCGAGCTTGTCAGTAGGCGGATAAATAAATAAATAAATAAATAGAAAATAAATAAATGTCTGTAGTAAAAGCGCTAACAGGTCCGACTTTTTTTTATTCAGAAGAATTTTTGAACTGGGGGGAGCAAGATAAAAAAAAAAAAAAATACGTCCTTGTGCTCAGATGGTTAACAAATAAACACTCTATTTATAACATGGTAGAAATTCTAGTGAGAGAGGCATAAATTTAGGAATATTTTTATCTTAATGCAAAAGCTCATTATTAATCCATATAGCGAGATGACGTGTTGTGTTGTTCTCCTCGTGCAGTAAAGAAAATAAAAACAAAAATCTGTCTTAACCTTTTCAGTAAGATATGTTGCTTGTTATTTCTGTCTCCAAAAGATTGTATATATATATATATATATATATATATATATATATATATATATATATATACATACATATATATATATATATATATATGTGTGTGTGTGTGTGTGTGTGTGTGTGTGTGTGTGTTGATAATTTCGTTAAGAGAAATGAAAGAATGTTCCAAGTATTTCACAGCCAAAGTTACATAAATTATATACGTAGGTAAAGACATATCAGAGTTCGTAAGAAATGTTAATTAGTTCTCAAACGACCTAATTAAGAAAAATGCAAAGACGTTTATTGATTATACTAAAAGTGTTACACGTTGCTGGTAATAAATGAGTCTTAATGTTGAGCACCTTTAATTAGTTTGCTCCCTAAGACGTAGTTTACAAAGCGATGGTCATTTCTCAATCTTACATGCAGGTAGATAAGGAAACGGTGAAATTCTCTCTCTCTCTCTCTCTCTCTCTCTCTCTCTCTCTCTCTCTCTCTCTCTCTCTCTCTCTCTCTCTCTCTCTCTCTCTCCCCAGCAAATCATCAACATATTCTCTGTTTCAGCAATCCGAAGGGCCATACAATTCTCAGTCTTCCTTGTCATTAACATAAATACTTATTATTTTCCCGAAGTCATATATTTTCAAGTGACGCAATTAAAGGAGAGAAAAGAGAGGAGGACAATTTTCAACTCATAAAACAATTCTTCCCTGTCGTTAGGTAATAAAGAGGAGAGATTTGTGACAGCTGTTAACTTGCCCTCCAATGACGTCGTAGTTAAGCTGAACCCAAGACAGTTCTCAATCTTGACAAGGTAATATTAAAAATCGCAATCTCTTTTACTCCGATGACGTATTTGGCATTTATTCTTGTCATTTTAATTCTATTTTATTTTATTCCTTTACTTATTCATCTAAACATTTATGTATCTGTTTGTATTATTTTTTGTTGTCTATCTGTTATCCATCTATATATCCATCCATCTATCTATCTACCTATATTATTTGTTTCTTTCTTCATTTATTCCTTTATCTAAGCATTTATCTATCTATTCTAAATTATTTGTTTGTTTATCTGTCTATATGTCTGTCTGTCTATTTATCTGTCTATCTGTCTGTCTATCTGTCTATCTATCTATATGTTATTTATTTGTTTAATTCATTTATTTATTCATATATTGGAACAGAAGTGCTTTGACACAGCCTTATTTGCCCATTTAGAAGAGGGCTTAGTTTAGCCTAATAAAATAATCTGAAAATAGCAAGGATAAAATAAAAAAAAATGCATCAACATACTAAAGGATTTAATGAAGCATAATGTACCTATTGTCACAGACACCTTGAATCTGGAGGCATATTCGTTTATTCCTATCAACAGACAATAATTTTATATTTAATTTGAATAGGTTATTGAAGGCCATATCTAACTCCTCTCTTTCGAAAATTCTCTTCTAAACGTCCAAAAAAAAAAAAAATTAGTCAGGATGTAGCAAAAAGTCAATGCAAGGTACACGTCTCTGAATCGAAGGCCTAATTTAATCCCTAATGACGCAGGTGAGACGTAGGTATTTCCCAATCTCACGTAGCCATCATATGTGCTAATACCTATACCCTTTTAACTCTGACTTGGCCTAAAATTGCCGTCTCGCCATCTTACGTGGTGAGTAAGAACTATGAATATAACACTAGAATATAATGCTAGTCACGAAGAGGTGCTGTGGAAAGACTGTAGAGCCGTAATGTTGTCTTCTTCTGCCACTGAGTTACGTGAAATAACCTGCAAAATGACGAAAATCTGGGCCAGGTTAGAGACAAAACAATATAGTGAAACAAGAGGTAGAAATTTTACCAGCCAATTTTCCCTTCAATCCGGTGACGTCTTTATTCTTATTCTTGATATCCTCGGCCAATATTACTTAGCGTGGAGAATATTTTTGGAACTACAGTGTGTTAGTTATAGCCTATGTGAACCTTCTTTTTTACAAGGTGTCTATCTTAAACTGAAATTAATCGTTTGGAAGTAGCATAAGTATAAAAAAAAAAATCGTCGCTGGATTGAAGGAGTTAACTTATCCTCTAGTCACAAAAAGACAAGGCAATCTCAAGTCTTATTGTTCTTGTCAGTAGAATATGAAAATACTTGGTGATCCTACCTAGTACTAACTCTCCCTGTAATGATGTAGTTAGGAAATGTGCAAGACAGTTCTAAAGAAGATTTTATATGCCTGTAGATACTGAAAAGGAGGAGTAAGATAAGTATCAACCACTGACTCTAATGACGTAGTTAGTAGAAAAGTCAGACTGTTTCGGATATTACTAAGCAACTCTGACATGTTCGTAGGTAATAAAACAGTCGTAAGTAAGAAAACAGAAGGATGTGTTCCATCCATTAACTTATCTTCTAATGACGTAGTGAAGAGAAAGTTAAGACAGTTCTCTGTCTTACCTACCCAGTCATGCATATAAAAATATTGCAAAATAGTTAATGATTCATAGAACTAAATAGGTCAGTCTAGAATGACCTACTCTGCAGAGAGATCAGGTAACTCCAGTCTTACAAATTAGTCTATGTCGGTAGGTAATTAAGCGATACTAAAAACAATCAGTTTGCTCTCAAATGACGTAGTTGAAAGAGATACGAGACGTTTGACACTCATATCTTACGGTACGTATCAGCCGGTAGGTAATGTAGATACTTATCCTTATGCTTTCAGGAGTCAGATAAAGCCTTCATTAGCTACATTACTATAAAAGATCTTAATAAAGTTGAATAAAATTGTCTGGCTGTCACAAGAATTATATAAAATGTCTTTCTGATTTGATTAATGATTCATACCATACATAGTGATGCCTTACACCGATTTACCAAATGTATGACGAAGTAGTTAGGGAAAAAATCCTTAACTTTATCTAGTGCTGTCTGATGTTGTTAGGTAATAGTAATAGTTAATAGCTGATGGTCAGTTTTTCTAGCCACTGACAAACTAATGACAAACGGAACACAAAAACCATACAGTTGTCAATCACAGAAAGTCAGGTTATCATATCACTACATTTAAGGAGGTAACAGGATACTTCATATATTCCTTGTGTCAATTATCCAACTCCTTGAAGATGTAGTTAAGACGAAAGGCCAGACGGTCCCCAATCTCCCGTAGCGATCTTTTGAGGCGTAGGAGGGAGCAAGGGGAGAGAAAATGGCGTCTGCAATATTCCGTTCTTCACTTGTTTTTGTTTGTGCCGGCTGGCTGAAGGTTAATTAGGAAGGTGAGGGGGGTGAGGTGAGGGTAGGGGTGATGGGGTCGAGAGGGGTGCGGCAGCGATGGCGTAGCTCGCTGATAGGAGGTGGGGGAGATGGGTGATGGGGCAGGCAGGGGGTTTTGTGTGTGTGTGTGTGTGTGTGTGTGTGTGTAATAGAGTGGATGTATACCTGTTTTCATACACAATTCATGTACGTGAATAAGTGTGACGGTTGGCTTTCCCATATGCACAGTAAGTTCAGTATGAGTATTTTTTTTTTTTTTGTACATACTAAAACAATGGATTTTTATATATGTGTCACCTGTATTTTCAAGTGCGTTTGAATATTTGTGTTTATGCACAGCCATATTCATCAGTAGGGCTATATATCTGCTCGTGTTGTCTTGTGTAGTATGCTTGCTGGTGGGACGTAGAACTGCTTCATTTACTGTTATGTACATTGGAGATCTGTGTACTAGGGAGTAAGTGAAACAGTCCCATAGCAGAAGACACTACAACAGACTACAGAGGTAGATCTATAACCTTACTTCTGAACGTGGCTGTAAGAGAGAGTGTGGGCGTGGACTCATATATTCATGGGAATGTGACCATATAGCATTCTTATATGCATGCATTTATATGTGTCCTTTATCATTTGCAGTTGGTACTGTTAAGCCTGTGTGTGTATTTCATTATGTTTGTGTATATCTAATGTGGGAGTAGACTTTATTATAATGTCAAAGATATTCAGTGTAAAGTGTGTTTATTTATCACTATTGATGAAAACCCTTTACTCTTAGATATATATATATATATATATATATATATATATATATATATATATATATATATATATATATATATATATATATATATATATATATATATATATATATATATATGATGGAATGTGGGTGTGGGGGTCTATATGCAAAATAAGTTGTGAATAAAGCTTGTTTATGTGTACATATTGAAAAGCACCCATGAATACTTAAAATAATAATATGCACAAGTCGGCATTTGCATGTGTCCGGCTCATATACATAAACGTGATTATTTTGTATCCTGAGTATGGCCTCAAGAATTTACGCAGAGGTGAGGGAAGAAAATAAATCCGAAAAACTGAGAGCGCCACCCCTTCATCAGCCGTTCCTGGAAATGACTGCGAGGGGAGAGGAGAAATTAGCATGCGCAGCTTTGAATAAACAGAAATAAGGAAAAAATGTTTGTGGGATAGAATTTTCAGGAGGAGGGGTGGTAGGGGGAAGGTAGGGAGTTTATGAAATGAGCTGAGGGAATGGGTAGAAATCTGCATATTGTCAGGAGGGATCCTGGAAAAATGATGATTATAAAATGGAAAGATTATCAAAAGGTAAACGTTCAAGGTAATCATTGAAGTCTATCATCAAATGATGATTTTATAAAGGAAGGTAAAGGGAATTAGTAGAGAGGAATAACTGTGTATATATTATACTCTGAAAAGTTATGGATACCCGTAGAAGGAAATGATAATTATGAAAACAAAAGATTTTTAATTGAACCTGTAAGTAGTCCAGTAATCTCGATAGCAAGGGCACCAGCAGAACAGGAAATGCAGTAGGGTATAGTGAAATTATGAAAAGTGTGTTAAAGGAAGGACTGGGAGAATATGTATAGGATGGTCTTGAAAGGAAAGGTACTGGTAAAGAAATGGTGCCTGTGAAAAATGGCAGATTATTAAGAGATCTATTATCTAAACAAACAAGGTGTTCCGAAACAAAGGCTACTGGTAAAGCCAAATGGTGAGTATATAAATAAAAAAGATGCTGAGGGGAATATGTAGAGTGTAATGTCTGTCAGTTAAACGAAATGCTGGTTATACAAAGGGAAATTTAGTTATTATAAAGGGGAGAGTAAAACCTTCCCATTATTTAAAAAAGTACACGTGAAATTATTAGAAAGAAAAGCATTAACTACTTCATTACTATGCGATCTTTGTTTCATTATAATCAGACTAGGAACAGACGACGTTATTCATGTAGAGGGGGATGTCAAACAGAGAGAAGGTTAATGAAGCCTGTATCTAACCCCTCCTCTTGTCAAAACCCCTTTCCTAAGCTGAAAAAAATCGTCTGGAAAGAGGTAGAGCAATGCATTAAATATTTGTCATCGTAGTGAGAAGGTGAAGAAGATTACGTAAACAGGGTAATTTAAGGTTAATTATTGCCCCACGAAAAATAATATGAAAACGAGAATCTAAGTAGTAAATCTGACCGCTCATGGAAGACGAAATAATAATCGTAATCATTATTTTCTTCACTTATTCCTTCGTTTCCCAGAAGCTTAGGTTCGGCAGGTGTGTGTGTGTGTGTGTGTGTGTGTGTGTGTGTGTGTGTGTGTGTGTGTGTGTGTGTGTGTGTGTGTGTGTGTGTGTGTGTGTGTGTGTGTGTGTGTGTGTGTGTGTGTGTGTGAGAGAGAGAGAGAAAAAAAAAATTGTAATCATGTGTTTCTTTCTTCACAACATCTTATTTACACATTTCGATGAACATTCCTATATCTGCTTCCATTATGCGTTCACTGTCTCATTTTAAACTATTCTGCTTGTCTCTCACATTTGTCAGGATTAATGAAATTTCACAGATTTGTTTTATCATCTTTATTACTAGTAGATTACCAAGAGCCATAGTCTCACATCACATCTTCTCTGTTCCCATTTCATTAACTCTGTTTTTCATAATTTAAAATAGCTCGGTTATACATCACGAACTGGTAGGTGGGGGCGCTCACCATCCACTCACTCCATGTAGTGCTGCTCTCGGGTGTCTGCCCTTTCCTCTCCATCCTTCTTTCCTTCCATTCTCTTCTGTCTTTCTTTCCTTCATTCTTTCCTTGTCCTTCTGCCTACGGGTGACTTTACACTCCCTCTTCTGTCTTTCCTTCATTCTTTCCACTTCCTTCAGCCTGTGGGTGACTACACTGAGTGACAAGCCAAATGGTTTCCTGTGCATCAGGAAACCATTTACTACGCTGGGTGGTAACCATATAACCAAATTTTGGCGCCTGGTGGTTTAGTGGGTAATTTTTGCGCTCCAATCGGATTGAGCCGGTGAAGGTTTATATCCAAGGGATGGTTGGGGTTGATTGCTCATGTCATGCCACTCAGGGATGAGTGAGGCTGGTCACTCTCACTTTAAATCTCGGGACCAACTGCCTAGTCCCGGGCTCCTAATCTCCTCATGGGGCAATGTAGGATTGGATGATGGATGGATGGATGGATATACATCACGAAGATTTAGAGTACTTAAAACTGATATTTGTGGTCGAAATCAAAGTACTGCTATCCATTATTATGATCAGGTTGGAACTGCCCGATGTTTCTTCATGAACTGCGATATGTTAGGTATTTCCAGGTATCTCAGAATGTTTTCTAATAATGCCTTATTATTATGCTCTCGTGACTGGCATAACACAAAATACACTGCTTGATATAAAGCTTGAAAATCCTTAGCCCTGTGTTTCAGTAAGTAAAGCAGTGAGCGTACTGATTCCCTTAGTATCTGTGCAATCAGTTAAGGATTTGTCCGTGGAAAATATGGACTGATACATGCTGGAATTGTGTGTACCGATTGGATACAACAACTTAAGCCCAACTCTGATCGGGTTCTGACGAACTTTCAAGTTTGGCAAAACCGTTTTGTAGTCAGTCTGAAAAATAGAAGCAGTTCCAGCATGTTGGTAGCCCCTAATAATTCTTCTTTATGAACAATTCACGGCATTCTAAAAATAAGAAATACTTAAAGCTATCTCGACTAACCCTTTCGATTAGGCATTTTTACCTTCGGAGCCAGTGGATAAAAATAACAATATTGTAGTGCTGTATACTCGTATTGATATAGGAATTCGTTTTTGGTGTGATGCATCGGTGTTTAGTCACGCAGAATTCCAAACCTCATGACCCGGAAACGAATCCGACTGCGAAGGGAATTTAGTCCACGGCCAAAAATCCTCCCAGCCACCCAGCTTCGTAAACCCGGGCGGGTATACGAAAACTAACATCGGAAAACAATTTATCTGGTTATCTGGACCCGCGACCGGTTTACACGCTGCCCTCTTGCAGCTGTGGAGAAAGTGGCTGACGGCTCTTTCAATTTATCATCATTATTCTTTTTTCCTCGTAGCGCAACATAAATATCTCCGACGTGGCTCTTTTCTCTCAGGCCCGGGGAAGGAATTAAGGGTTCAGTTTTCTCGGTGACTTACGGCCCTTGGAGGAAAATGGTGATGGGTGAGGAGCTGATTCTTCCAACCTTTTGACTATTTCTGTCTGCTTTTTTCCTGTCTTTGTCATTCCTTTTTTTATCATATCGGTCTCATCATCATTATTACTATTATTATCATGATTATCACCATCGTCACTGATAGGAGCAACTGCAATAGAGGCATCATCATCATCATCATCATCATCATCACTAACAGCAACCGAAAGAGTATTTTTCATCATCATCACCATCATCATCATCATCACCATCATCATCATTATCATCATAAGTATCATTAATAACACCAACTGCAAGAGAATTTTTCATTATCATCATCATCATTAAGATCCATAAGTTTCATTGTGACTGGCGTTTGGAGGAATATGGTGATGAATAAAATACTGTACAGTTTTTTCAGCATTCTCCTTCTCTATCTCTTAATATCCATTCACTGTACCTATGCATTATTTTGTTTTTTTATCGTTCACCCAATTCATCATCATCAGCAGCAGCAGCAATCAGCATGTAATTTTTTTTTTTTTTTTCGACTTTTTACCACCTTCATTCCGGTTGCATATTTGTTGTTAGTATTGGCATTTTCTTCCCGCTGAATATTTTACATGGCCTCAAAAAGTGAAGGGATACAGAATTTATTTACTCCACCACAAGACCTTCTCACAGATCTGAATGATGGACTTAAGACTTTCTCACGTAAGTTTTATTTCTTGATTTGTATTTATGTAACTCTCTCTCTCTCTCTCTCTCTCTCTCTCTCTCTCTCTCTCTCTCTCTCTCTCTCTCACACACACACACACACACACACACTATCTCTCCATACGGAACATAACCCGCTGCGAAAGATCTTGTAATTATTTCTTCCAAGTAAATTAAGATTAAGTTCCCTTAATGGTCGCGTGATTTCACTGAGGTAAACCAAGAACACATTCCGAATTTCTTATTTATTTTAGTGGAGGTTTGAGAGAGAGGGAGAGAGAGAGAGAGAGAGAGAGGGAGAGAGAGAGAGAATTGGTCCTTATTAATATCTCTCTCAAATGATGTAAAAGAAAGGGGCATTGTAAGTGTTTATAAATATTGCTTCTCTGTTTCTCTCTAAGAATGTAAAAGGAAGAGACAAAAATGAAGGAAAGGAGCATAGAAAACTAATCACGTATGTATAACTACTTAATAATGTTGTCTCACCCAGATTTGGAATGTGGGAAAAAGATGCGACGTCCAATAATGAAATAATAAGTACTTGCAAATGACGCTTTTCTTAAAGGAAATTGAAGAACGAGGCAAATTCCAAGCTCAAAAATGCATGGGCCAAGAAAAGTTGTCTCTCCCAATCAATGTGAAGGAAAAGGGCAGAAATGCAGGCAATTACATGCCGGTATTTTCATGTGTTTTTCCGAATAATATGAAGAAAAGGGGTAAAATCCAAAAACAACTACATAAATACTTAGAAATGTTCTCTCCCAAAAAGGGTGTGGAAGAAAACGACATAAATCCAGGAATAAAAACAGTTACTACAGTACTTGCAAATGGTGTTTCTCCCAAAGGATGAGAGGGAAAGAGCAACATCAAAAATTCATATAAGTAGTAATGTTTGGGGCTCACTTGAAATACAATAGAATAAAAGAAAAGAAAGTTACTTCAGACCTGACAAGCTGTATAAAGATTTCACAATATGCTGATAGTGAGAAAAAGGTGAGTTCAGGTGAAGCGTAGGAGGGTAATGGAATTTGAGTGGTAAAGACGATGAGAGAAAGGCATTAAGAGAATAAAAGCTAAAATAATAATCTAAAGAGAAAGGAAAAGGAGGATCTGCCTTAAAAATATCTGTAACCAAGTGCATTCATTTAAGTGTTCCAATTTGCATATCTGTCCCGTCCGAGTTTTGAGGGGATGGGCAGAGAGGGATATCATGTGTAAATATTTTAAAATCAAGTGGGTTTTTCTTGTGTATCATCTTCATATTTCTGTCGTGTCTGGTTTATTATTTACACGGTTACAGATGCAGTTGTTGTGGATGTAGGTGAGTGTAAAAGTGGTGTAGGTGGATAAGGGTGCATGTGGATGATCAGCATTTGGCTTGGGTGGATACAGGAGAGTGTGAATGGATGTGAATGTGGTTTGGACAGGTGTGAGGGGAATGTAAGTGAGTATGTGTCGGTTGGAGGTAGATAAATGATTGAGTGGATGGGCATGAGTGTGAGTGAAAGTGGGTGGGATGTAGGAGGTTGTGGGTAGGCTGTGGATAGGTGTGGGTCTGGTATGGGTGGATTAAAGCGAGTATGTGCGGATGTGAGTAGACTGAATCTAAATCTGGAATTGGTAGGTAACATGAGTGTGAGTAATTGTAGATCTGACACTGACGAGTAAAAAAGCAAGCAAAGGTGGATGTGGGAAGATTGAGGGTTGAACGGAGTGTGATATGTGTGGGAAAAAAAAAAAAAAAAAAAAAAAAGGGATATAAGTAAATCTCAGTGTGATAAGGATGGGTGTGAGTCGGCTTAAGGTAGACTGAGGATAGTGTGAGTGAACTTGAGTTTGGTGTAGATGAGTAACAGGAAGTATAGGCGAATGTGAATAGAATATATCTGATGGTGATTCTGCCTCGATGGGTGAGTGTGGATAGATGTGAGGAGGGGCGGGTGGTAAATTGAGTGGGCGTTGATCTGTTACATGTGTATAAAAACGAAATTGAAGGGACTGAGTTGTGAGTGGATTTGGCTGAGTGTGTGGCTTGTGGATAAAAGCGAGTGTTAGGATGGAGGGAGAGGGGGTGAAAGGACAGAGTGAAAGGGACAGGGTGAAAGGCGCTGGGTACATGGGATGGAAGGAACGGAGTAGAGGCGACACGGTTACCAGGGTAGGATAGACAGAATGCGAGGAGTGGAAGTGGACAGGATAGGGGTGGCCGGTGGGCGGAATAGAGGAGGCAGGGTGGAAAGAGTGGAAGAGGCAGGGTGGGCGGGGTGGAGTGGGTGGGATGGGAGGGCTACAGGGGGCAGGGAAGGAGGGGGGTGGCTCACGTGGTCAGTCTCGTTAATCATGTGTCAGTATGGCGGGGACAACCACGGGGGGGCATCTCATTCACCATCAACCACTTCATTATATATTAGCTCCACTTCCACCTCACTTCATTTTTTCCCTCCCCTTTCCTTCACCACACTTCATATCTTCCCTCCCCTTTCCTTCACCTTGCTTCTTTTCTTTCCCTTCTTTCCTCCACCTCACTTCGTTTTCTCTCTCCTCATTCCTTCACCTCACTTCATTTTCTCTCTCTTCTTTCCTCCACCTCACTTCATTTTTTTCTCTCCTCTTTAATTCACTTGCTTCATTTTCTCTCTCCTCTCTCCTTCACCTCACTTCAATCTCTCTCTCTCTCTCTCTCTCTCTCTCTCTCTCTCTCTCTCTCTCTCTCTCTCTCTCTCTCTCTCTCTCTCTCTCTCTCTCTCTCTCTCTCTCTCTCTCTCTCTCTCTCTCTCTCTCTCTCTCTCTCTCTCTCTCTCTCTCTCTCACCTCACTTCATATTCTCTCTTCTCTTTAATTCACCTCACTTCATTTCCACTCTCCTCTTTCCATCACTTTGCATTTCTTTAATCCTCCTTCCTTCACTTCACATCATGTTATATCTTATCTTTCCTCCACGTCACTTCCTTTCCCCTCTTCACTTTAATTCACCTAACGTCATTATTTTCCTCCCTCTCCTTTCCATCACCTCACTTCATTTCGTAACCTCTCTCTCCTTCATCTCACTTTCTTTTCTCTTTCCTTTCTCTTACCTCTGACAGCATTAAATTTTCTCTCTTTCTTATCTCACTCTACTTTTTATCTCCTTTCTCTTTCGCCTCACCTACTTTCCCTCTCTTCACCCTCCTCGCCATTCCTACCTCAAAACTAGGACTCCAAGATTATCATGCAACCACAACCCAGTATTTAAGTTGTGGAATTAGCCCTGTTCCGTTGGGTGAAAACAAGCTAATATGGTGGTTTATGGATTCTACCTCCAAACATCATCATCATCATCATCGTCATCATCAATATCATCATCATCATCATCATCATCATCATCCTTGCCTCTTTTCCAACCCTAATTATGTATACTTCAGAATCGACTCTTCATAGTAAAGGCGCAGCCTTATTAGCAGGCCAGGCCAGTCCACACAATCATGCCAGAGAGAGAGAGAGAGACAGAGACAGAGAGACAGACAGACAGACAGACAGACAGACAGACAGAGACAGAGAAGAAAAAATATAATGACAGTCCCGTATCTATAAAATATGACCCTAAAAACAGAAAAAGAAAAAAACCCTGTCATTCTCGTACACATATATAAAAAAACAATGTAACCTAAAAAAAATCTTGAGACCATTAGGCAGTTGGAGAGGCTAGGGTGACACAGCACGAGGAAATCAATGGCTTCAGAGGAGCTGTGGGGGGGCGTGTATCCCTGCGGGGGTGGAGAGAGAGAGAGAGAGAGAGAGAGAGAGAGGGAGGGAGAGAGACTGGGAAAGGTAGCAGCGCAAGACAAAGATAGAAGGGAGATGAGAGGACTGAGAATGAAAATAGGACAATATGCTAGTGTTGATAAATCTGATATTGAGATAAGACAGGGAGAACGATAGGTGGAAGGTGGAACTGGAAGGGAAATGGAGTGAAACGCGATCCAGAGAAGCTATTTCGAGAGAGAGAGAGAGAGAGTACTGATAAGATAACATGTCGCAAAAAAACTCTTGAAGGGGCAGGAATGAAGCCGTTGGTTATCAGGCGAGAGAGAGAGAGAGAAATGAATGGCTGGGAGATAAGAGAGGCCTGGCAGCGAATGACGTCACGGGGAGAGAAGGAGTGGAGGGGAGGGAGAGGGAAGGGGTGGTGGGAAGGGAGAGGGAAGGGGTGGTGGGAAGGGAGAGGGAAAGGGTAATGGGAGGGGAGAGGGAAGGGATAGGAACGACGCATGATGTAAGGGAGAAAAGGGAGAGAAGAGGATGGGGAAGAGGATAGAAACATAAGGACATGAGAAAATATAACACCTTTTTCAGAAAAGAAGGAACCCAGGGTTTAAGACTTGCAAAACGTGTTCTTTCCATATAATACTGAACAAAAAAAAAAAAAAAAAAGCCAAATTCAACGTTCATCGAGATAGTTGTCCACATTATGTTTGTAAAACTGGAGATAATAGACAGTGGGAAAGACAGACTGAGGAAGACAGTTTGGTCCCTACATGATAGCCACTGTTCAAGAAGCAGAGGAGAAAATGAAAGAGAAGGAGGAGGAGGAGAAGGAAAAAAAATGTTGAAAGTAGATGGGGAAGGAAGTTTGGAGGGGAAGAGGAAAGACTAAAGACTTACAAAGAAAATTGCTGGAGATGGGAGTGGAATGGTATGAAGCAGGAGACACAGGGAGAGGAGAAAGGTTGAGGTGAGAAGGAGTGTCATTGGGAAGAGAAGAGGGAGAAAGGGAAATACAAGAAGAGGAGTGGAAATGGTTTGAAGAGAATTGGGAGAAAAAGAACTGGAGGGGACGAGTAACAGCCAAGAGAAAGGGTATTAGAGGAAAAAAAAAAAGGAAGGGGAGGAAAAGGAGGAGGAGAGGGAGGAGAGAGAGGAGGAGGGAACAGAGAAGGAGAAAATATAAGAGTATGAGAGAAAAGGAAGACAAAGAAAATAAGAGATGAGAAAAAGATTAAAAAAAGGAGAGAAATAGAAATAGGTAAAAAGTTGACAGGATCCTCAGTCAGGTGTACGTATTTCGTTTCCTTTTCCTTCAGTGACTGTGGATGTTTGCAGTCGATGTAGAGGTAGACACCGAAGCCTGAATATTTAAGTAACGTTATGTAAAATGTCTCGCGTCAAATTACAGCTTTTTCTAACCGATATATTGCTTCATACAGTGTAGCACCTGATTTGACCAGAAGAACTTCGAACCTGCGGAAAAGAAGGAAGTGAGGAGGAGGAGGGAGGCAAGGGGAGTGAAGAGGCTAGTGGCAGAGGAGTTCGTAGGCCAGGAACCAGAAAATGAAAAGGGGAGGGAGCGAAAGAGATGGGAATAGGAATAGGAAGGGAAGTGGAGGGACAGGAAAATGGTAAGGGGAGTAAGGGGGGCAGGAGGAAAATGGGAAGGAGAATGGGGACAGAGGAAAATGGGAGTAAAGGGTTAGGTGGTGAGGTGCTAGGGTGGGGATGGGATGAAGATAGGGGTAAATAGTAGGAGTTCAGGATAGGAGGTGAGGTGAGGTGAGGTGAGGGGTGAGGGAGTGGAGGTGAGGGGTTTAGGTGTGGTGGGTAGGGGGTAGGGGAGGAATGTGCTAGGTCATCAGGGGGACGCGACACCTTGAACCTGCGTTGTCCCATTCAGTTCCTATCCTTCTCTCTCTCTCTCTCTCTCTCTCTCTCTCTCTCTCTCTCTCTCTCTCTCTCTCTCTCTCACACACACACACACACACACACACACACACACACACATCATTTTTTGCATCACTAATTAAATTTCACTTGTCTTCTCTCAGAAGATTTTTATTTTTGTTATGCTATAAATAGGCATGTGACTTTCTTTGGCTGAAGAAAGTTCAGTAAGTTAGCAGATTAACTAAAGTATCACTCCTCAATAACGAGGGAAGTATTTTATATATGAAATGAGCAGACTGATTATTCTTCCTTGGTATTCAGACAGGAGTAGGTGAAACACAACCCTGAGCAACGAAAATGATTGCAGGGGATACTAGGGAGAACGGCGTGTTAGGGGTATGAACCAGCAAGGAACAACTATACAACAAAGTACGAACATATACTAGAATGTGAAGGAACCATACTACCAGCAACCAATTTTAACAGCTGCCACGCTGTATTTGAACTTAGACCAAGGGCTCGGTTGGACAGGAATGCGAACTCATTGACCACTCAACCACCGTGGATTGGAGCTAGAAATACTCTTCATTAACACCTTCAGTGCAACGACGCCTCTCTTGTAGTGAAGGGATTACATGGCTTTGCTGTCTGATTAGTTGCTTCATGGACAGTATGCAAAGGAAACAGACGTGGCAGGGGTGACAGGTGGTGACAAAAGACGATAGAGGAGCTTCTGCTCTTGCGATCTTGTTCTCGTGGTTTTAGGAAGTTCTCTACTTTTTCTGTCGCAGTTATCTACTACCGGTATTCATCATGCCTCATAATATTTACTTGTGTCTTGTTAGTCTTTTTAATAGCTGCCATGTTTGCCTAGATAAAAAAAAAAATCACATCTAAAATGAGATTGGTAAGGAAGAGGTGCTTGGCGGCCACTTAAACACAAGAGATATGGCTTATTATATTCAAAACTTTCTTTTCGCCGGGAAGAAATGACATGTGAAAAAACAGGGTCAGTCTTCTCATAAATTTTACTTTTAAAATATCTTTTGATTCAGTTAATTCCATTGTCACCGTATATTTAGTGCCATTTAAAAAACAGTTTACTTTCCTTTAAGTGGGTAATATAAACAAAAACATCCCAGTTCAGACAACACTGTATCTGTTTATTGTACTGACATCATATTAAATCTGTTTTCTGAATTAACTTTTACTCCTTATTCATTTACATTTATATTCATCCCTTCAGTGTCTAGTAGCGTTGTATTATACTTATTTTACACCTGTCATTGTTTCAGTATAGGCAGCCCTTTATTTTTACGTTTCCTGAGGTTGTTCAATATATATTCTTTACCATACTTGTACAGTTTTTCATTCTACGCGTCATAAATTACCATACACTTCTTACGCCTACAGGTATTCTATAGATTATGCATATTTTATTATTCTGTCACCTTACTTATTTTTATTTTTGTTATAATTTTTTTCAGGTTAGTGCAGGTCTTGGCAGTCAAAGAGTTAACACCAGTGACTACTTCTACGAATCAGTACGGTAAATATCAAATACTAATTATAATTCTTGACTAATTAGCACGTGTGATTACTCTCTCCTCTCGTGTTGGTTTGTATTCAGGTCATTTTTCCCTGCGGTATGTCAACAGGGAAGCGTAGGAGGGTGGTGGAGGGAGAGGGTCGGGGGAAAGGCAGGGGAGGAATGGAGGGAGGAAGGGGTCGGGGGATAGGCATGGGAGGGGTGAAGGGAGAGGGGTCTAGGGAAAGGCAGGGAAGGGGTGCAGGGGAAGGAGATGTAGGGGAAGGAGGGGAGGAATAGAGAGACCGTAAGGGTAGGAAGGAAGGAAGGAATGGAGAAAAGTGGTGTGTACTCTTCAGCAAGGAGAGGGAGAATTCAGAGAAAGGAAAGGACTGGTGGTGAGAATGGAGGGAGGAAAGGAAGGGAGGACGTACAATAAGGAGAGGGAAAATGGAGAGGAAGGAAAGGAAGGATAGAGAGAAAGGAGGATATGAATGGAGAGAAAGGGAATGTTGAGCATGGAGGGAGGAGAAAAAGGAAGGGTGGAGAGGAAGGAGGGACGTACAGCAAGATGAGGGAGAGAAATGGAAAGGAACTGTAGAGAGCAAGAAGGAAGGGAATAAAAAGACACGGGTTTAGAGAAGTAAGGGGAGAGGTGGAGGTACAGGTAGGGTACGTTTGAGCAAAGAGAGGTGGGGAGAAAGGAGATGTGAAGGAAGAACCGCTCGTATAGAGAGTCAGACTATGTTAAGAGGCAACAGCAGTGGAAGAAAGGGAACACAAGAAAGAATATCATCATCATCATCATCATCATCATCATCATCATCATCATTCTCACGTTGTTTCCCAGTAATACATGGTGTGGGAGAGAACCTAGAAAAACAAAATAATAATAATAACACGAGGAAGCACTCAATGATTGAACTCCCGAGCACACCAGTTGCTATACAGACCGAAATGACTTTGCCCTGTGACCTAGACTCCAACTGATTGCCCTCAAAACTGAATTACATTATTATTGCTTGACCCTTAGCCCTGCAAGCACGTGTGGTGCAAATCAGATCAAAACTGATTGAGCTGACCTTGTCCTGTGACCTTGACCTTTGTTCTTTCCTTGTGGCGTTGATCTCTGACTGATTACTCTCAAAATCGAATCCCTTTATCTTTGCATAATCCCAAACTCCTCCGCAGTGTTTGGATCGGAGAAAAACTTTTTAAATTGACCTATAAGTGTGACCTTGACATTTGACCAATTGTTCCCAGTAATAGTAGATCATCCCCTTGGCTGATCCACAACTCTTTCATCAAGTTCGGACAGATCTAATCAAAACAGTTTTAATTATTATGTTCACGTGCACACACACGGGTCGAACTCTGACCTTGCCTTCTGACCTTGATCCTTAACGGATTGTTTTCAAAATGAAGCCTCTTTCCTCTTCGATAATCCTCAGTTCTTCCACCAAGTTTAGTCAAAATCGAGTAGAAACTATTTCAGCTGACCTTGTTAGATCAAACTTTGACTTCTCCCTGCGACCTTGATCGTTGCTTCTAAAGAGCAGTAGGTTGGCTGGCCCAGTACCCCTCCACCATTTCTGGTTTATATCGGATAAAAACTGAGCTATTGTGTTCACACAGAAACACTCAGACAGATAGACAAACTGACAGGAACACAGACACACCACATACACACACACACACACACACACACACACACACACACACACACGTCGAGCAAATCATAACAATCACTCTTGCTTCGCGAGCGCTGGTGTAAATACAGTGTGTTTTTGCAACACGGTTTTGGTTGGCCACGACCATGGCATTTATTCTATATGTTTTAAGAGAAGGACAGGAGAGGGAGGTGACAAGAGTGGGGAGGAACATTAAGGAGAGTGGGGAGAGGGGGAGGGGAAGAGGAGGAATAAGGGTGGGGGAGGGGGGGGAGTACGTTTGAGGGGTGGGGGGTAAGTCCAAATATGATGAGAGTCAACACACATCAACATCCCTCCCCTTCCCCCATCCCCTTCCCGTCGTACCTTTCCAGCTTGCATCCTCTCTTTGCCTGTCATGTTCTCCCTCTGTCTCATATACTCCTCACTTTCTTATGATTCGATCTCATCAGTCTTTCATGCCTTGGATTAATTTGGCCGCATTTTTACTTATGCCTAAATATTTGCTACTGCTTAAATATCGAAGAACATAAAGTGCTTTCTGGCCACGAACCTGGATACACTGATGCCTACTCTGCTTTGTGCTCTCCTCTTTTCTGCCTCTAGATCCTGTTCACCCAGTTTATATTAGTGAGCATAATGGCGATGGTGATGATGATGATGATGATATTGATGATGATGATGATGGTAGCATGATAGTATATTGGCATTAAAGTTGGAAAATTATGGCCTTGGAAATGACTGAATGACTGTGTGATGGAGATGAGTAAAGAGGGAGGCAGTGATGACAGAGGGGGAGGGGGAAGAGGATGGAAGAGGAAGGGGGCGGGAGGGGGAGGGGAAGGGGATAGAAGGGGAAGGGTTAGGGAGAGGGAGAGGAAGGAAATGGAAGAGGGAGGGGGGAGGAGACAACACTAAATGTCACGTTCTTGTGTCAGCTTAGGTGACGGGATCTTTCTCAGGCCCGTGGGAGTGGAGGAGGAAGGAAGGGAGGAACAGGAGAAAGTGTGTGTGTGTGTGTGTGTGTGTGTGTGTAAGAGAGAGAGAGAGAGAGAGAGAGAGTGAGAAAGACAGACAGACAGAGAGACAGACAGACAGAGACAGAAAGAGACAGAGAGACAGAAAAAGGCGGACAGACAAACACACAGAGAGACAGAGACAAATATGAAGAAACAGAGATACAGAGAAGATAAAACAGGTAAAGAAAGAAATAACAAGTGAGGTTAGGGAAGGGGAGGGAAAGAGAAAGGGGAAGCAAAAGAAGAGAAAAGATGAAAGAGAAGGGAAGGAAATGGATGGGCAGGGACAGAAGGGGAAGCCATCCAGTGGAGCTCGACGGGGGATGAGGGTGGGGGGTGATCTCCAACAGAGGCCAGGGAGAGGTGAGGGATGAAGGGAGGGAGGAGTGATGGCGTAATGGGAGGGGAGGGGAGAAGGGAGGGAAGGAAGAGGTGACGATGAAGGGGTATTCGGTACATGGCGGAAGAGAGGGAATGGAAGGGAAGGGAGAGAGAGAGAGAGAGAGAGGTGAAGGTAAGAGACAAGGAGTGGAGGAAGAGCAGAACTGGAAAAGGAAGAGATGGAAGAAGAGAGGAAGGGGAGAATGAGGGATGGCGTCCAGCAGAGGCCAGGGATAGGTGAGGGATGAAGGGAGAGGTGATGGTGTAATGGGAGAGGAGGAAGCAAAGTGTGGAGGGAGAGAAGGAATGGGGAGAGAGAGAGAGAGAGAGAGAGAGAAAGGGAGAGAAGGAATGGAAAAAAAAAAAGCGAAAGAGGTAGAGGTGAAGATGGGACGACAAGGAATGAAGGAAAAGGAGAAATGAATGGAATGTCTGTGGAAAAATAGGTAGGGATGGGAGGATAAGGGACTGAGGAAGAGAAGTTATAGAGAGGAAGGATAGGGGATGACGCCCAGCAGAGACCAGGAGGGATAGGGGATAGATGGAGAGACACCTGATGGCATAGTGGTAAGGCAAGGAGAGGTATGGAATGGAGGGAAGGACTGGATGGGGAATATCGGTGGAGGGAGAGGAGGGATAGAGGAGAATGGAGGGAGAGGTGATGGAGTTATGGGAGTGGAGGGAGAGGTGTGGAGAGGAGGGAAGGATTGGAAGAGGTGGAGTATGCGTGGAGGAAAAGAAGGGATGGAAAGAGAAGGCAGGGGAGGGAAAAGCGTGGAGGAAGAGGATAACTGAAAAAAGAAAAAAATATGATAGAGAGGAAGGGAGATAGAAGGGTAATGAATAGAGAGGGACGGTGAGAGAGGGAGAAGGGACATGAGTGGAGGAAGTAAGGTAATAGATGGAAAGAAGAGGATGAAAGGGGCAGGGAGTGGAGGAAGAGAAGGAATAGATGGAAAAAGGAGGAGGAGGAAAGAGGCAAGAATTGGAAGAAGAGAGGGAATAGATGGAAAGAATAAAAGGAAAGAAGTGAGGTGTGGAAGAAGAGAAAGAATGGAAGGATAGAGAGAGGAAGAGAAGGGAGGAGAATGAGAGAGATTTGAAAGCGAGGGGGAGAAAAACAGTGGATGGAATAATGTTACTGGGATAGTTGGCGATTAAACGGGAGGAATCAGGAAAAAGAGTAAAGGATTGACTGGTGAGGGAGGAATTCTTATGATTGACATCAATTTTCCCAAGGTTGGTTAAAATCGAACCAGGGCTGTTTCAGAATAGCTCGGCCTCTTAGTTACAATACATACAACCCATTCCCTTACCTGCATACATAGTTACATTATCAGTGACAGAGTAAGATGTTGAGATGCTTGTCCTCATCTTAAAAAGGAAAGAAATTACAGAAAGAAAAAAGAAAAAAGAGAGCCCACTGTGGAGAAAGAGGAGGAAGTTTTATGAGAGACAGATGGGATAGAAAGGGACAGATACAGGAAGAGGAGGAATGGGTGAAATGTTTATGGAAGATAGGTTGGATAGAAGGATTCGAGTGCAGGAAGAGGAGGATGGTGTGAAGCAGTTAGGGAGAGGCAGGGTAGGTATGGAATGGTGTTGAGGAGAGAAAGGGGTGATGATGGGGGGAGATTAGGGATGGGAGAGAAAATAGCAAAGGAGAGGAAGATGTATCGATTGAGGGATGGAGATGGAACGAAAGACGGTAGCAAAGGAAGAGAGGGAAGAAGAAAATATAGGTAGGTGGAGAAAGGAGATAATGAAGAAGAGAGAAATCCTGAAGTGGAGAGGGAAGATAAAAGAAAATACTCAGGGACAGGAAGAAGGAACTGAAAGAGTAAGAAGGAAGGGGTAAGCAAATAAAGGCAGGCGGAGAAAGGAGATAATAAAATAACGACACCAGCTGCAGTGGAGAAGGAAATGAATAATAATGAAAAAACGTGATATACAGTAGCAGGGGGAATGAACTGAGAATGAGAAAAAATTAAGGTTTGTAGAGGAAGGAATTAAGGAAGTAGAGAAAGTGAAGGAAAGTGGAGGAGAAAAAGAAAATTGAAAATAAGGAATGAAGCAATAGATACTAAAATAAATAGAGATGGGGAAGTGGTTTGGGAAAGAAAAAGGTAAATTGCCATGATTTCCATGGAGATGCACGATGGTCACCACAAAATTAAAGTCCACTGACCTACTGTTGTGCAAATTGTTATGATGATGAATAAATATGAAAGAACGCATGATCCAAAATTTGTGTTTGTGTGGTTTGACCCTTGACCTCATAACACAGACCTAAAAAGACCCAAAGAAAAACGACAATAAAAAGGGTATCTGGGGTATTTATCAAAGGAGCACTAAGTCTGAGGTGAAGTGGTGAAGAAATGAAGGAATAGCACCAGTCTGAGATGTGTCTGAAAAAAAAGAAGGAAGAAGAAAGAAACTAAGGGAATAAAACAGATTTCCATCGTAGTGTGGAGACCTAAACGAACAAAATAAAAGAGGTACAAGAACAGAAGGTAGAAGGAGAGAGAGGAGGAAAGGGCTTAAGGTAGAGGTGAAATGGGGGGGTAGGGGTAGAGGGGCATAGCAGGGGGCCCTCCATCAATGTACGGTGAAGCCTGTACAATGGGAGCCATATTGCCACTCCACCCCTCTCCACCTTCCCTCTTACTCTGCCGTCATTCCACTCCCTTCCTCCCTCTTCCTCTAATATCCTTCCCTTCATCATTTTCTCGCTTCTTCTTCTTCTTCTCCTCTCCTCTTCTTAAATCATACATGGCTTTCTTTTCTTCTTCATTTCTCTTTCTCATCCTGTTCATTTCTCTTTTACTTCCCTTCTACTTTTCTCCTCACATTCTCTTCACACTCACTGGTCAGTTTCTTATCTTCCTTTCACATCCTTTTCATGTCCTTTGTCTGCCTGTTTGTTTTGCTCTCTCTCTCTCTCTCTCTCTCTCTCTCTCTCTCTCTCTCTCTCTCTCTCTCTCTCTCTCTCTCTCTCTCTCTCTCTCTCTCTCTTACTCTTCTTTCTCTTCCTGGTTGCCCCCTCTTTTGCTATGTCTTCATTCCTGTCTCCTTTTCACTTTTTCATTTCTTCTACTCTGCATTCACTATTCATTCATTCCCTTCTCCCCTTCTTCTGTCCAGTTCCATTTCTTTCAGTTCAATCAACTTTTACTCTTCTAACAATGTCATTCTCTTTATCTTTTTATATTTCTGACTTATATTCTAATTTTCTTTGCCTTTTTTTTTATTTACTTTCTACACATTCTTCCCTGCTCCACTTGTTATCACTGTTTATTCTTTATTATCACACTGCTTCTGTCCCCCATCGTCACCTTCTTTTTCTACTATCCCTGAAGGAGAAGGAAAAAGGAAAAGCACGGAATACAAGTCATAATCATCATCATCACAATCATCATCATCATCATCATCATCATCATCATTCCCACTATTTCCCAAGTCCCATCCTAGAGACAAAGACACAAATCGACCCACATAACGAGTGCAGAGAGAGAGAGAGAGAGAGAGAGAGAGAGACGAAGAAATGGAAAGACAATGTTTGAAGATCGATAAAGTGAGGAGTTAAGCGGAGACGAAAGCAAACAAAAATCTTAAGCTTATTTGCATTTCTCACAGCTAAAAGAGTTCGTGTGGCGTTATCTGAACAAAGCAAAAAATATATCCAAAGCAGCGAACAGACTAACCCCTTCAGGATGTCAATGCCTTTCTGGAATTTAATATTGGTTATTGTCTGACGATTTTCTCTAGGGAATGAAAGAATAATTGGAAGAGTGGCTGTGGAAGGATGCTTAGAGACAGGAGGGAAATTATGGAGGAAGAGAAAGGATAGGTGGTGGTGGTTGTGGTGGTGGAAATCATAGCGGAAGAGAAAGAATAGGTGGTGGTGGTGGTGGTGGTGGTGGTGGAGGCGGTGATGGTGGAGTAGATAAAGGGGTTCTATCCACTTAGCTGAGTGATCTGATGAATTCATACCATATATAAATCGGGGGAAAAAAAAACGGAAAAAGATAACTACAGCGAAAAAAAAAATGAGAGGAAAAGAGCGAAGAGTTCAACAGAGAAGTACTAGCATCAAAAATTGCCTCACTGTTTACTGTAGTCCTTTCACCTTAACTTGGCCCAGATTTCCGTCCATTTGAAGCTCATTTTACGTCGTTCAGTGGCAGAAGAAACAGTACTAAGGCTTTACATCCTTTCCATCGCACTTCTTCGTGACTAGCATCATAGTTTAGTGTTAATCGTTTATTACACCTAAGCATTCAAGTAGGAGAGATGGCATTTTTAGGCTAAGTTGAAGTAAAAGGAGTATACCAGCCTAGGCAACGCATCACCCACCATCCACTCACCCAGATCACCCCATCACCCGAGCAACCTCCTAAATAACGACTGCAAAAACGGGAAGGTGACGTCGTTTCAGTGTAGGGAATGACTGGCGGATGTTGGTGCGTCTGTCGTAACTTAGTACTGAATTCTAAGTGGCTTTGGTGATTTCGTAGCACTTCTTCCTGAGCGATTCATGCTGCACATTACACCTCAGTCTCATCTTTTATGCTGTTGATGTAAATTGTGTCGATATTATAACTATATGAATAACGTGCAAGAGAATACTAGTTGTAATATGGAAAATAGATCGCTAAAGAAGAGGTCCCAGGTAGCCTCTTATACCACTCGGAATACGGTCCTAATTCCCTTCACCCACGTACTGTTTTATTCTCAGCTTGGAGAGGACCTCTAAAAGTAAAAGGGATAGAAGCAGTGTTCATTAATCTCTCCACTAGAATGACAGTATTTGGAATGAGAGGAGGAACTAGAGTATTATAGGATGAAAATTTATGTAGCGTGAGAATTAGGCTAGAAATAAAATGTGATTGTAGAATGAGAATAAATTGAGAGTGGGAATGTATGGGTAGGACTAGGCTTTAAGGTGTGTGTGGAGGGGGTGTGTGGGGTGACCTGGCCCTGACCGTACTAACGACCCGAGTATTATAGACGGTCATCAGTTCATTAGAGCCGGGGAACTGATCTGTTATGGTGGGGCTGGGGGAGGTACGGGAGGGGGGACAAAGGGAAGGGTAGGTTCGGTAGAGGGGTAGAGTGTAGGAAAAGAGGGGTCTGGAGGGGATAGAGAAGAGTGAAGAGGAGAGCTACACATAATACACATTTGTATGTATGTAAATATGCATTTATGAATGTATGTTCATATGTATCAATGTATATGCAGTGACGTCATCATCATCATCATCATCATCATCATCATCATCATCATCATCATCATCATCATCCCAACTCATATTTTCCACCCTCAAGTGGAGCGAGGTAAGGTCGAGAAAGCATGGAAAGGAAAAAATCATGATAAAGGCAGAACTAAACAACATACCCAGTGAAAATGAGTCACACACTCACTTACTCACCATTCACCTTCCGGAATCCTGACCCATGCCAAGCGCTCCTCTGTACAAAAATTCTTTCAACAAGCTCGATTTCTTTTCAGATTCCTGGCCTCATCAACCTCCATGCCTCGCTTTCTCCCACACTTTATTACGATATGTATCCACCTTCTACCTCACCACCTCTGACCTTCAAACTCACAAATATGCTTTTTGCCACAGTAATTAGATCCATTGTTTTAGTCTAACCATTCCATCTAAGCACAAACTTTTAAACTCGATTGTCCATTCTCTTCCTTCATCCACGCCTTTCGCAAATCACATTGTTTCGTATCCTATCCACTCTTCCACATTCCACACACATTTCACAGTATCCCTGTCTCCACTGCTCTGACTCCTGACTTTCCGTTTTCAAGCCACATCAGTCTTACATCCATCTGTTATTGTTGGCACTAATACTCCATGAAACCGTCCTCTCGTAACTAACACACTCGTAGCATGTAAGAATGCAAATGAAGGATTTGTGTATGTATGTATATTGTATGTGTGTATGTGTGTGAAGGAAGTGCAAAGGAAGAGAAACTATCCGGAGGGAAAGGTGGATAGAGGAAAGTGAGGCGAGGCTTACAAAATAACCATTCGTATGTGTGCATGTGTATGAAGATGTAAGTGGAGGGATCAGGGAAGGGATAGAAGAGGGCGAGAAGATGAAAGACGGGAAAAGAGAAGATATAAGGATAGGAAGGGACATGAAAGAAATGAAAAAGAGAAGAGAGAAAATGAAAAGATGGGATATAAGATAAAAAAGAAGAGGAATGAAGGGAAATTACGAAGACAAAGGTGAGCAGTAGAGAGGAGAGGAGATAAGAGATAAATGAAGAGGAAATAGAAAAGAGAAGAAGGGAAGGGTCAAGCCACCTCACCCACACATCATTATCGCCTTATACATCCCTCCTTCCCTCTATACCCCTCCTCTTGCCATCGTCTTTCTCCCTCTCTGCTCCCCTCCACTTCATATCCCTTTCCCTTCAATCTCTCTCTTTCCACCTTCCTCCTTCCCTCTCTACACCTCTCCAATTCACATTCCCCTTCTCTCCCTTTTCTCCATCTCCCTTTCCATTTCATCAATACTCTTGTTCTCCATTCCCGCCTTCTCTCAAACCTTCGCTTTCTCCCAGTTCCATTTCCCCCTTGCCTCTTTTCTCCTTTCTTCGCCTGGACTCCGCCGCAGAGCGAAAATTTCCTTTCCTCTGTTCGTCCCTTCTCTTTCCTTATCCATTTTTATCCCCTCCCTCCCTCGTTCTTTTCACTTTCTCGTCCGTTTTCGTTTCCTTTACGCCATTCCTTTTTTTCTTTCCCCATTTCCTATCGTTCTCTTCTTCCTTCGTCTCCCATTTCGTCTCCCACCCGTCTCTATGTCCCACCCTTTCTATCTCCTCTGCCCCTTTCCCCTCTTTCTCCATATGAATCGTTTTCCCCTCTCCATTCGCTTTCACTCTCCATCTCTTTCTCTATATTTCTACTCCCTTCGCCTTCCCTTCCCTCACTCTCCATATGATCTCCCTCTCTTATCCTGTACTTTTTCCCTCCTTTCTTTCTCTTTATCCTCTTCCCTTTTTCTCCTCTGCTGTTATTTTTTTTCTTCCTTTCCCTATTCTCCTTTTCCTTTTCTACCTCCTCTCCGCTGTCTGTCATTCCTCCCGCCCCCCTTTGATGCTACTTACTGTACACTTGACTTTCTTCTGTCCCGAGATTTTTCCTACTCTAGCTTTTCTACCCTTTATCCATATCTCTTATCTTTTTCTCTCTCATATCTGTCTTTAGCTCCCTTTTCCTTGCATCACGATCATTTTCTCTTTTTCCTGCTGTGTATATTTCCTTCATTCCTTCCTCCTTCTTGTTTCATTACTCCAATTCTTAAAGTTTTTCATTTCTCTCTCCTTCTCTCTTTCCCTAGAACATCATCCTCCCTCATGTGCTCTCCTTCATACTATCAGTCTTATCAAAAAGTGCAGACTAAGTGATGATGAATGCTGGATAAGGAATGAGGTGAAGGATATCAAGCGTAGGATGTAGAATAAGGATGGTATAAAAGCTGCAAAGTGTAGGATATGTGGGGAGGAGCGTGGGATAAGGGATAGGGAGAAGGATGAAAAAGTAGAGGGATTTGGAGGGTAGGTGTTGAGTGCAGGATAAATGGTGAAAGTAGTGGGATAGGGTGGTGTATGGTGTAGGTGTAGGGTGTCCGTTAAGTGATAAAGCAAGTGAGATAAGGACCACAGGTGAAAGGAAAAGGTGTAAGTTGTGGACTGACGCTGAAGAGTAAGACAAGTAGTAAAGTGAAAGGTGAAAAGGCAAAGGGCATATGATTTGAGGCGAAGAGAGTAGAAATAGGAAGACGTAGAACAGAGCGAAAGATAAAGTGAGACGAGTGTAAAATAAAGAGTTCTGTATAAGGAACAGAGTAAAGGATACAGTAAAGTTTTAGGGTGTATTATCACGGTGCTAGGTGTAGTATAAAGGTGTAGCGCAGGTGCTGAGGAGAGGGACAAGTAGTGTAAAGTGAGGACTATGGTGTTTAAGGTGTGGAATGAGAGGCAGATAATGATGGATAAAGAATAGGGTGAAGGATAAGTGATGAAAGAGTAAGGTGTAGCGTAAAGGTGTAGGGTGTAGGGTGAAAAATAGGTGGTGTGAAGAACGGATAAATAGTGTAGTGTAAATAAGAGGTGTAAAGTGTAGTATAAGTGGTACAATGTGTTGGATAAGGAGTAGAGAAAAAAAAAAGCTTAGCGAATAGGAAAAATAAATGGAATAAAGAACAATTAGTCAGGAAAATTAAGTAAGTTGCCTAGGGTGTAAGATAAGTTGTGTACGGTGTAAGATACGTTGTGTAGGGTGTAAGATAGGTTGTGAAGGGTGTATAATAAGTTGTGTAGGGTGTAAGATAAGTTGTGTAGGGTGTAAGATAAGTTGTGTAGGGTGTAAGATAAGTTGTGTAGGGTGTAAGATAAGTTGTGTAGGGTGTAAGATAAGTTGTGTAGGGTGTAAGATAGGTTGTGTAGGGCGTAAGATAAGCTGTGTAGGGTGTAAGATAAGTTGTGTAGGGTGTAAGATAAGTTGTGTAGGGTGTAAGATAGGTTGTGTAGGGCGTAAGATAAGCTGTGTAGGGCGTAAGATAAGCTGTGTAGGGTGTAAGATATGTTGTGTAGGGTGTAAGATAATGTATAGCCATTCACGGTTGAGCAGATAAGGGCAGGACAGACTACTGGCAGATTAATATCCCTAGTGTGCTTGCTTTTCCCATCTTTCTATACACCTCCCTAATCCTCCATTTCACCCACTCCAGCCACCCTATCCTTTCCTCTCCTCTTCTCTCCACTCCTCTCCTCTCCTCTTCTCTCCTCTCCTCTCCTCTCCTCTTCTCTCCCCTCCTCTCCTCTCCTCTTCTCTCCACTCCTCTCCTCTCCTCTCCTTTGTCGTCATCTCTCCTCCTTTTCTCTTCTTCCCGCCTCCCCCTCCTCGCCCCTCTACTCTCTTCTCTCCTCCTTCTCAGCCCCTCTTTTATCATCCCCTCCTTCTCTCCTACCTTTCTCTCCTTTCCTCGTCATTGTTTCCTCCCCTCTCCTTTCCTCCGTCCAGTTTTCCATCTCTTCTGTCTTTCCTGTCACTCACTGTCTTTCAGAATCTTCCTCCCTTCTCCTCCTAAAACTCTGCGCACGAATATATGCACACGAGAGAGAGAGAGAGAGAGAGAGAGAGAGAGAGAGAGAGAGAGAGAGAGAGAGAGAGAGAGAACCACCAACTCAAGGAACAGACCTCCCACATACACAAAAGATGACTGACAATAACGAAGGCGATAATAACTAAAGGTATGAGCTGGCCTTCCACTAACGAGGAAAGTTAGAAAAATAGTTAGATGCATGCAGAGAGAGAACCTTAATTTGTGGAAAGAAGTAGAGAGGGTTGAGTTTTGAAGGTAAAGTTCCCTCATAGTGGTTTGTAGTAGATGAGAGAGAGAGAGAGAGATTTGTGTGTGTGTGTGTGTGTGTGTGTGTGTGTGTGTGTGTGTGTGTGTGTGTGTGTGTGTGTGTGTGTGTGTGTGTGTGTGTGTGTGTGTGTGTGTGTGTGTGTGTGTGTGTGCGCGCGCGCAATCAAGAAGCTTAACCCTTTTAGCGGGAAGACGTACAATATTTAACTAACGCAAGGAAAATTTACTCAGCCTAGAGAAGAAGATTTGAGTGTATTGGTTAATCGAGCATTTATGCGTATTTCTCAAGTTTACTCCACCTACCAAAGTCCCCCCTCGTCTGAGTTTCATCATCTTCCCCGCGCCATATCTTTATCAGCACTATCTCATATTCCTCAGCCTCCGTTCTTCCACTCCCTCTGTTTACACGTCATGGTTATCTCCGTGACCATCTTATCTCCAGCCAGCATCTTCACCGTATCTCCCAGCGCCTCCGCCCCTTGTGTACGAATAATGAGGCTATTCCCTTAATGATTGCCCCTGGGGATGTTGCTGGGGTGGGCTGTGCAAGGCTATGTGGGTATGGGGGGGATAGGAGGCTGGGGAGTGGTAGGTGGGAGAGTGAGATGTGTGCAAGGTTGATGGGTGAACGTGAGAGTTGAGGGAAGAATTGTTTTTTCACATAGATGTTACGCTGGAATGATGATGATGATTATGATGATGGCGATGATGATGATGATTATGATGGTGGCGATGATGATGATGATGATGTGTGGTATGAGACTGTGGGGCGGAAATATGGGGAAAAATTATACGAGAAAATGAGAGACCAGGAAGGGATGGATTGGGCAATGATGGATGAGAGACTGAGAGACGGAAGGAGTGGAAGTACATGGGCAAGAGATTGAGGAATTAGGAAGGCATAAAGAGTGCAAGGAATGGTGGGGTTTGGCAGATGGTATGTTGAGGAATAGGCAGGTTAGTGTGTGAGGGATGAGGAAAAGGTGATGGGTATGAGAGTGAAGGATGAGGAGAGGATGCAGCTGTATAGGAATGGAAGGAAAGCTGCTTGGGCAAGAATAGGATGAAAGGAAGGCAGAACGAATAGTAGCAGAAGGGAGAGTGTGACAGAAAAACAAGTTATTGCATGAGGGATGGGAAGTATTAAGGTGGGTGGGATCTGGGATATAGTAGGTTGGGGATTAGGTAGGTAGGATTGTGAGGGATGGCGAAAGGTTTGAGAGTCTAAAGGTGGACCTGTGGGACTGAAAGTCAGGAATGTGATGGGTAAGAGTGAGAGGGGATGCGGAAGGAAAGGAGCAGTATGAGCGTCAGGAAGACCATACGTGTGGAGAGAAAACCTTGGAGAGAAAAAGGAAATGAAAAGGAAAGGGAGAGGGGGTTAGAAAAGGGAGTGATGGATGAGGAGGGAATGACGAGGGTAAGGATGGGCAAGACGAGGGGATGGGAGAATAGAAAAATGATGAGTAAGATATAGGTTAAGGGATGGAGAGTGCAAGCATGGGTTGGATTAGAGGCAGGGGTGTTGGAGATGAGATGGGAAAATGGATGAAATATGAAGAAAGGATGGGGCTGTATGAAATGAAAGGTAGAGTAGATGAGGAAGGATAAAAGTGATGTGGTAGTGAATCAGAAAAGTTTATAGAAAGAGTACGTGTTGATGAGATGAGAGAAAGAGTAGATGAAGAACCGTGGGAACTGGATGGAAGCGTGGGAATACGAGAGAGAGAGAGAGAGAGAGAGAGACAGACAGACAGACAGACAGAGACAGACAGACAGACAGACAGAGAGTGCTTGGAATAAAACACTGAGACACATGAAGCTGTTTTATAAGAGAAGTAATTACCGTACATCGTGACTGCGACAAATGCCATCCCTTCATGTCATTCAATACCGATATCTAATTTAAAACTCTGGTATAATTCTGACATGTTCCCTGTAATGCTGTTGCCTGCCCTCCTTGAGACAACACGCGTTAACGTTATGTTGATCCTACACTACCACCACCACCACCACCACCACCATCGCATCTACATCGCAACTACCACTACTACCACAATATCTACATCGCAGTTACTGCTACCATCACCCCATCTACATCGCAGCTACGACTACCGTTAGTACCTCCAGTTACATCACTCCCACAAATACTATTACCATCACTGTACCTTCATTACTACCACCACCACTACCTCATCTACCATTACTACCACCGCCACTACGTCAGCTATTGCCATCACCACCACACCACCACCGCTACCATTACAACAACTGTACATACAACACAACTACTTCAGGTGCCAGTTCAACCACTGTCACCACTGCAACCACTGCCACTACGACCATCGCCACTACAACCAATCACCACCAACACTTCCACCTCTGCCGCCATAACCACATTCACTACCATTACAGCTACCAACGATGCTTTTGTCACCTTCCCCACTACCACCACAATCAACTTCCCACCTCTCCCACCATTATAATCACCACGGCTACCGCTATCACCATCACTCGCACCAGCACCCCCCCTCCAATACCAAGACTAAAGTTAATACCACCACAACAGTCACTAGCATCACCTCAGCTACCATCTCCGTCTAACACCACCACTCTCGCCAACACCTCCACAGTTACCATCCCACTACAGTATTAATTCCACCTACATCACCTCAACATGACCTCCCCTCCCTCTCTCCTGTCATTCAGCCTTCTTTTCCATAAACATCTGTCTAATCCTAACCTACATGTCCCCTTCTCAGATCCCTCCTATTTTTCTTCCCCTTTAACCTTCCTCTTCCTCATTCTCACAGACTCTCTTTTTTATCCTTCAGCATGTAGAGTTAGATCTCGTAGTCATAGTCTACTCTGTAACAAACAGCCTCGATAGGACCATAAGGTCTGTCGCTGTTTGGTTTCCTCTGTACTCCTCTCCAACTCCCATCCTTACATCCCACTTCTCAACCCTCCCTCACATTGTCGTCTACTTCTCCTTCTTTTTTCCCTTACAACCATTTCCCCATTCCACTAGCACTCCCGGTATGATCGCTATCACCATCACTCTTACTAACACCCTCACCACTACCACACCGCATCAGTTACCACCACCACCACACCCAGCCGAGAATTAATTTGATCGGGGCTGTGGTGCGTGGCTCTAGTGAATTTACGAGACGTGGGTGATGATCGTATATCACCTGAGCGGCTTCCAGGTGTACGCACTGCCTTATCCCCCACCACACCACCATCGCCGCCACCACCACACCCCTTATCAACTCTCTCATTGACCAATACAGGCCAAGAATGCCTTGTATGTAGTGGTGTAGCCAGGTCTTCGCAAATGATGGGGGGAGGGGTCAAGGTGTGGCCATGGCCTATATTTTGGGGGGCTCACTACAATACAATGTGCACAATTAAATATTTTGAAATTTCAGTTGGGTGAGGGGCAGTGGGAAGTCAAGAGTCTTACTAGGGAAGCCTAGACCCCCGGTCTCCCGTACATGAGCCACTGCATGTACGATGACAGGAGAATTAAAAGAGGTCTGCTAGTTGCACGGCTGATATTGTCACCACCACCTCACCCCTTCGTTGCCCTTTTTTGTTCATTGATACTGGTGGGTTAACCCTTTAAAGACGAGATATCAGCCTTAAGTTAACATGATCGTTTGCGGTAGCAACTGTGAAGCACTTCTTGGGAGTCTTTAACCTTTAGAAGACTGGCATCCACTCTTGAACCGAATAAAATTGCTCGATGTTAGCCGAAATATGATTTTTATTAGAACACCAAGCACATGAGGTTTTAGAGGGTGTGAAGCCTCTCCTGAATCTAATAACCTCACCTGACGTTAGCCTGCATATAGCCTAATAGTTACTGAGAGACTTTTTAACACTTGAGATAAGGATCAAAAGAGAGGAGGAGTGGACAGAAAGAAGCTGGAGGTGATTGGAAGTGAGAAAGTAAATACCAAACTAAGAATCAGGGTCTAAATGAGAGGATAAAGGAAGACAATGGGGCGCAGATGGGAGGGAGAGAGTTGTGGAAAGGATAGATGGAGACAGGAAGAAAGGACGAGGGTATAGAAAGGAGAGGAAAATAATTTGAAGAGTAGCAAGAGCAGATTGGGACAGGAAAAAAGGAAGAGTAGATTGAAAGGAATGAGAAATAATTTAAAGAACAGCAACAGAACCAGCCACAGACATACTGGATCTTCATACCTCTACCTCAGCCACCACAACCAGAATGTAAGAACTGACTTTTACCACATCCTGAAAGGGATACTGTAAGATTTTTTTCGTAGTCAGATTAATTTTCAACTGATGTGAATAAATGAAAGCAGAATTGATTGGCTGGGGCATTATTAACGCTATTTCAGACAGGTTTAAGAAAATTATAAATAAAATCGCTAAGGAAAGTGTGTGAGTGATTCTGACGGTAGGGTGAAACAGAGAATTTCCAAGACTTGCCTGACGCTTTAATGGATGTATGAACTACTGATTCTCCTGCTTTTATTTTCCTTTCTCTTTGTTTGGATCCTGCCCATCCCATTTATATTAGGGGGAGACAAGGTTATGGTGATGATTATGTTTTCTGGCTGTCTACATCTGTGATAATAGTTAAAGGGCCGTGTGTGTGTGTGTGTGTGTGTGTGTGTGTGTGTGTGTGTGTGTGTGTGTTATAGCCGTAAATCCCAAAGGGGAATGAATTAGGCACCTGAGATATTACAGGCATTAAATAGGCTCCATGTTTATATATTTTGGTACTAAAATATGATTCTCAGTCCGCATCTTCTCATGCACACATCTTTCATCAGAAGCAATGGACCAGTTGTTTCCTAGTTTGCCAAACAACCGACTCTGAATTTCTGATAAACATAGGCCCCTTGATTTGGGGCTTCTAATTCCTCAGATACGCATGCATAGGTGTATTCTTATCAAACACACCGTTTAATACAGGTTGTACGGTGTATATCCCACCCCAACAAAGCAGCGTAACTTTGTCTGTAGAAAAATATTTGACACACTGTCAAACCCCTGACTCATCCCATCTCAGAGAATGCTTTAATAGTCCTAAATGACCTATTCTTATCTTACTTATAAATATACGTACTTCTGACCGTCAAAGCAGAGACAAATCAGGTAGAGCCGAGGTTTCTACTCCTCCAAATCCTCTCTGTAAGCAAGTGAGCCGAGAGAGAGAGGCCATCGTGTCGAACCCTCCTACACCGCCTCCCGCAGGACTCTTAATTACATTTTGAAAGGCCATTATTATCAAGCCGAGCCGTGCCGGTAATGGGGCTACCGAATTGGAGGGGGGCCGGGCAGGTAATTAGACACTCTTACCTGATAATCAACTCACCTGGACTGTGGTTGGAAGGGGAGGGAAGAGAAGGAAGGGGGAGTGTGGGTTGTGGGTAAAAGGGGAAAAGGAGAAAGAGAGACTGGGGGAAGGGAGAGGGTGTGGTTTGGTGGGGAGAAAGAGGTGACGATGGGATGGGGAAGTGGCTGGAGGAAAATGGGGTGATGAGAAAGAGAGACTGAGGGAAAGGAGGGGTGTGGGATGCTGGGGAGAAAGGGTGGCTGGGGAAAAAGGGGGAGGGGAGATAGACATATTGGGGAAAGAGAGGAACGTGGGTTCGTGGGAAGAAAGGGTGGATTGAGAAAGAGAGAGAGAGAGAGAGAGAGAGAGAGAGAGAGAGAGAAGGAAGGGGTGTGAGTTGGTGGGGGAAAGAGGATGGAGGGAATGAACAGGAAAATGGAAGTGAGAGAATGAAGGAAAGCCGAGGAAATGGAGGAGTGTGATGAATGTAAGGAAAGGAGGGAGCAGAGAGAGACTGAGGGAATGGAGGATGGAGAAATGGATACTGGTTGGAGGGAAAGACGGAGTGTGGAATGGAGGTTAAAGGAAGGGTGGTTTGAGGAGGAGGAAGAAATGACAGGAGGGGAGGAGTGTGGGACTGGGAGATGCATAGCGTTATGAAGGGAAAGGGTGAGTAGCTGAAAGGAAAAGAAGTAAGGGGAATGGGTGACTGGGAATGAAGAAAGACTGAATATGGGATAGGAAGATCGGTTTGAGGGAGATGGAGGGGGAAATGGGAAAAAGGGGGAGTAAAGGGGAACTGAAGGAGGCGAGGAGTGTGATGAGGGGCGGAAAGTGTTTGGGGGAGGAATGGAAGGAAAGGCGGAAAGAAGAAAGGCCAGGAAAACTGAGGGATGTGGAATGAAAAGTTGGGGAGTAATGGAGGGGAACAGAGAGAGGAAACGTAGGGAGGCTAAGAGAAGGGGGAATATGGCAATAGAGAACGAAGTAGTGAAGGGGGACTGAGGGAAGGAAGAAGTGAGGTGGAGGGATGAGGAGACAGGCTGAGAGAGGAAGGAATGAAGGGAAGGGAAGAGTGTGGAATGGAAGAATGGGAAATGGTTAAAGAGAATTGTACTTGAGAAAATGAAGGAGAGACTGCGGGATGGGGAGGAGTGAGGGATGGGTGGATGGGAAATGGCTGGATCAAAAAGAGAGGGGAATAAAGAACGATTAAGGACTGAGAGGAATATTACATGGAGGGGACGTGGTTGGAGGAAAATGAGAAGAGAAGTGGTTGGAGGAAAGGTGGAAGGGAAGTGAGAGAAATGGAATGAAGGGAGATGAGACTGAGGAGGAATGAGGTAGTTGTTGGAAGAGTGGCAGAAATGACGGTTGAAGGGAATTATGAAGGAGGTTTGACAAGTAGGATAGAAGATTGGAAAAGTGGCTGGAAAGGGTATGGAAGCCTGTGACAGGATGGGGAGGAACGGAATGAGGGGAAAGAGATATAAGATGAATTTGGAAAGAAGGGTAAGGAAGGGGGAAATGCTGAGAAGGGCTTATGAAATGGAAGGCTGAATGAAGAGAGAGTGAGGGTGGGGAGAGACACAGAATACAGAGGGGAAGTGAAAAGAGGTCAGGAGGGTGGGATGAAATAACTGTTTCGGAAAGGAGTGAAAGTGAAGGGGAGGAGAAGACGATGAGAGGGAAGGATTAAGTGAAGTGTGAGTAATGAAAGTATGGAAAGATGAAGAGCAAGAGTACATGAGAAGGAAGAGATATCCAGAAAGGTGGAGAAATAAAAAAAATATTAATACAGTGAAGGGGGGAATGATAGAGTAAATAACTATTGAAATAAGGATAAAGGATAACTGCTAAGAAGTGAGGTAACGATATAAAAGACGAGAGGAAGGACAGATAAAAGGAAGACTAAGGACAAAATAAAGGCAAGAGGAAGAACTGATAAAATAATGTAAAATAAAGAGAGGAATGAAGGGGAGGGAAAGAACAGATAAAAGATGGATAGACTAACTTTATGAATAAATATGAACATTTTTTTTTTATTTCGTTCTTGTCATCATCAGAAAGTTTTATTCATTTTAAGCTTAGAAATACATTGTCCATTATTAAATCTTTACCACAGTGGAATTTTCTTAAGCTGAATGCAATCGTCTGCAGGTAGAATGAATAAAATGAAAAAGATGTCATTCTACAGAGAAGGTTAAGAAAAATCATCATTATTTTGTGAATCAGAAAGACATTGGGATATAAAAATGGGCAACAAGGGAAGCTAATATAAAGGGAAGAAAACAAGAAGTATAGAGGAGGAAACAAAGGGAGGAGGTACAAGAAATGCCAAGGAGGTAGACGAACTGGAATCTGCGAGGAGGACAGGAAAAAAAAAGAATAAGGAAAATAAATCTAGAATAATACAGGGGAAACATCTCCACGCACCGATGCCCACAAACAGGATAGCTGAGATTGTGCGTGTGTGTGTGTGTGTGTGTGTGTGTGTGTGTGTGTGTGTGTGTGTGTGTGTGTGTGTGTGTGTGCGTGTGTGTGTGTGTGTGTGTGACGTCGTGTCTGTGTGTCTGTCTGTGTGTGTATTCTTTTGTTCGTCTGTCCGTCCATCCCTCCGTCTGTCTGTCTGTCTCTCTGTGTACTTGTGTGCGTGTGTGTGTTGAAGAAAAAAAAAAAACTCACTGTACATGCTGGAATTCCGAATCATGCAGCCACCAAGGAGACTTTTTTTTTTTATCCTTCTTGACCCAAACAAAGGCGTAAAGTCCCTGTTCTATCCCGCCTTTTATTCGCATACCACTACTTGGGTACTACTTGCCCTCCGCAGTTCTTAAGGTGGGGAAATCTCATCTAGAACGATACACTGAAAAAAAGACTGTATTTTATGGCATGTGGGACGTCTGTAGAGAGATTAATAGAGGTACATATTATAATCCAGTTTGATCTTTCCTTGATATGCTAGGATTTAGAATTGCGATATAAAATTGCCATCTTATTGTGACCGCTAGGCCGCACCTCCGTTGATTATTTCACGTGCATTATTTTCCTCTGAGTTTACTTTTGGGCTACTGTGTTTTAGGAAGCAAGTGCATCACACCTATTTCGCGATCTTCAGAAATAGTTATTTTTCGGGCAGGAGAAACAAATACACTCACACACACACACACACACACACACACACACACACGTATATACACAATTATACGTAAATAATCTACCATATTCATTTTTCCCTAAATAGTCTCGTGAAAAACTTGGTCCTTCATCTCCTTGTTTCAGAGGAATTATTGTCTGCATACAAATAAACAACAGTTCCATGACATATAGACAAGTGTGTTATTACGCCCCTGTGTTCTTACGTACCTGTGTTTGTTGGTTCACGCAATCTGCAATAAATTATTCACGGTCTTTTCCGCTAACTGGCCTCAGACTAAAGCAGGACAGCATTTGCATTGACAGGTCGAAGATCACAGGGTCACGAGGTCACAAAAGATATGACCCTAAATTCCCGCACTTCAGGTAGAAATATGAATCCAGGGTGCATCATCTCCGTCCTGACTGAATCCATGTATAATAAGCGCGAGACTTGAATAATAACAGCGTGCAGTGGATACCCTGTAGCAAACTCTAGAACCCCTGTCTTAACAAAATGTGTCCAGGTATCTTGAAATGAACGAATCTTGATTTTGGCTTCAATATTATTCAACTTTCTTTAGAAGGGACACGTCTTGCAGGCTCTCAACCTTGTTTTTGTATATTTTTATGGGACAGTTTACACACTATATTCCATGTCGCCCATTGACTCATTGCGAGAACTTATTTATTGTTAGTTCTATGTATCACCTATACTCTTTTCACCCTAACTTGGCCCAAATAATTCTTTAACACCCTAGTTCACGTAGCTCAGTGGCAAATAAGACAGTACTACGGCTATATATTCTTTCCATAGCACATCTTCATAAGTGTCAAACTGTTCTTCAAACCCAGCATTCAAGATGGAGAGATGGCAGTTTAGGCCAAGTTAAAATGAAAAGAGTATAATAAAAAGCAAAGCATCGCCTCACTTATATATCACGAGAGATGATAGTGTTCCCATTGGCTCGATGAGTGACGAACGCGTTGCCCCGTCCCTGTTTACTGTTGTCTAGTCTCTGTTTACTGTTGTCCAGCCTCTGTTTACTGTTGTGGATTGTGTGGCGGCGTGGGTTGGTATCTCGTTCGTGTTATTCTTTGTTGTTTTGTAATTCTGTTCGTATTTAATAAAGAGGTAATGGGGATAAGAGACGGGAAGATAGTTTTCTGAAAGGCGAATAAGAAAAACAGTAAAGGGATTCAATAAATAGGAGAGAGAGAGAGAGAGAGAGAGAGAGAGAGAGAGAGAGAGAGGAGGGGGGGAATAGGAAGTGAAACTGGGGAAGGAGAATATAGAGGAATGACAGAGAAACGAGTTAGATGAAATGACAGGAGCGGAGAAAGTCTGGAGAGAGGAAGGGAAGGTCAAATTAATGAGTGAAATAAGGAGAATTGAAAGAGAGACAAAACAAGTAAAACAGTGGAAATCAGAGGACGGAAGAGAAAATTATAAGAGAAACAAAGAAAAATGGGATAGGGAAATGAGAGGAGTGGAACAAGACCACAGTGAGTGAAAAAGCGAGAGAGAGAAAAAAAGAGAAATAAAATGGAGGAGAGGTCTGTCCATTTGACCTTTGACCCCGGCCCAGTAGCCAAGTGGTGACCTCCCCGCTGGGATATAATTGAACACACTTACCTCCCGACCTCCATCCCACTTTTTTTTATGCATCTTTTTCTCCTCTCCTTCCTCCTCTTCTTCTTCCTTTCCTTCTCCTTTTCTCATTCCACATCTTGCTCGTTCTCCTTTCCCCTCTTCCTCCTCTTTCATTACCTTCATCACCAGCTCCTTCTCATTTCCCCTCCCTTCCACCTTCGATTATTATATACTTTATTTTCCTCCTTTTCTTTCTTGCTCTGCTTTACTACAGTCAGTTGCTCCTCCTCCTCCTCTTCCTCCTCCTCCTCCTCCTCTTCCTCCTCCTCCTCCTCCTCCTCCTCTTCTTTTTCGTTTTCTCCCCTCCCCTTTTCATTCTCTTCTCCTTTTCCTCCTCCTTTTTTCTCCCTTACCCTCTTCCCTTCATCATCCTTCCTCCTTCCATCTACTTTCTCATCCCCTTCTCTGCCTGCCCTTCTCTGCCTCCTCTTCTCTGCCTCTTCTTCTCTGCCTTTCACTGCCTCCTCCTCTCTGCCTTCTCTTCTCTCACCATATCTTTTTTCCCACCAGTCTCCTTCTTCTCTCCCCCAGCACAACACCCACCCCTGTTTTTAATTAAGGTCTGTCAGTCGGTGTGGGCAGGTGAGAAGGAAGGTTACCTGAGAGGGGCTGTCTGAAGGAGGAGGGGAGGAGAAGAAAAAGGAAGAAGAGGAGGAGGAGAAGAAGGAGGAGGAAGAGGAGGAGTGAGTGTTTAGTCCGTTACTATTTCCTGTTTTATGCCTTCTGTCTGACGATGATGATGATGATAAGAAAAAGGCGGATAACAAAAGGAGGAGGAGGAGAAGAAGGAGGAGAAGGAGAAGGAGAAGGAGAAGGAGAAGGAGGAGGAGAAGGAGAAGGAGAAGGAGAAGGAGAAGGAGAAGGAAGAGGAGAAGGAGAAGGAGGAGGAGAAGGAGAAGGAGGAGGAGAAGGAGGAGGAGAAGAAGGAGAAGGAGGAGGAGAAGGAGAAGGAGCAGGAGAAGGAGAAGGAGGAGGAGAAGGAGAAGGAGGAGGAGAAGGAGAAGGAGGAGGAGAAGGAGCAGGAGGAGGGTTTTGTCCAGGAAGTTTATTTACGATATTTTACCTGGAAGCTCACACCATCTACTCACTGGATATAGTGCTACCTTCAGGTGACTCCGTACTGATTCATAAGCTACAGTAAATAGTATCATGTGACCCAGAAAATCATTTACTACGTTGGGTGGTAACCATATAACCAACATATTGATGCTTGGGCTCGTATTCTCGGCAGGACTGGAGGCTCCGTAGCACCTCATCCTTAGCTATTTATTTTAGATATGACTGGTTAATTTCACTTTGTACTTAATTTATGCAGAGTATGGCTGTATATTGGAAGGGTTAATATAACAGAATAGGACAGTAAGGCGTAATAAGCAAAGTAAATCGCATAGGAAAAGATGTTAGGGAGCTTCCTTAACCAGCGGGCATACGGGCTCAGGTAGTCTAGTGGCTTTGGCCCAGTCGTGTGAGGCCCGTAAGGATTTTAATCCGGGGTATGGTTAGGGTTCATTGTTTGCATAATGCTGCTAATCGGCGAGCAACTGGTCAATTACGCTTTAAATGTCTGAAACGAGTAGCCTAATCCCCACCTTACATTCCTGATGGGACGTTGAAGGATTAGAGGATTTATAGACGTATGAATTGCTTACTCTTTTTCTTTTTATATTTTTTTCTACTTTTCCTTGCCTCTTGCTCTTTCGCTCTGGTTATTTAAGGTAATGTCTGCTTCTCATACAACACTGTCTCCTGTTCATTGGGCACGACTACTGCCATTATTAAAGGTTACAGTACGATAGCTCATATTATCCTTTCTTCTTTGTCTTTAGAATTTACATACCAGTTTTTCATATCTGTGTTGTTTCCGCTAGAGGGTATGTAGGGAGACTTTTTTTTTTTTTTTTTTTTTTTTTTTTTTTGCCTCAGTAGGAGCGTAGGGGCCTGGGTCTACGTTGCTCGGTTCCAGCATTTGAGGAAGCTAGTAGTGGTCAGTTTTGTTGGCCCTGAGTTGCATCACGTGTGAAATAAACGCCAACCACCCCTTAAATATAACACCTTGACGTCCCCCATCCGGGTGGAGAGCCTGAAACCATTAGAACACCAGGCGTCTTTGGGTTATGATTACCATCCTGCGTAGTAAATGGTTCCCAGGGTCACAGGAAACCATTTGGCCCGTCACTCAGTGCAGAGTTACCTTAAAGTTGCATTGTACTGAGTGGATGAGGAGCGGCCACCCACACCTAGCACATGTGTATTTAGATTTTTTTTTCCATCTTGCTTCTCCTCCATATTTCTCGATGATAAAGTAGATGATGGTGGTGGAGGAAATGATAATGATGATGATACTCACGGTTGTGATGATGATGATGATGATGATGATGATGAAACTCACGGTTGTGATGACGATGATGATAAGGGTGAGGATGATGGTTCTCCGTCATCTGTCTCATACATCGTCACTGAGTCATGAGCAAAAAAATCTGGATGTTCTGTAGGTCTAAATCGCAGGCAAAGCTCCCCATATAATAGCACTTTCCACCACTTGGAAAAGTGCTATGGAAGTGATGTAGAGCCATAGTACTGTCTTTTTCTGCCACAGAGCTACAAGAAATACCTGAAAAAGGACGAAAATCTGGGACAAGTTAAGGTAAAAAGAATATAGCACCATATTTTAGTGCTAATCTAATAATACAGCTCAGCATTATGAAGAGATGGCAGTTTTAGGCCAGTTTAGAGTAAAAGTGTATAATGAAGGGATTAGAAAAAGGATAGTAGGCATGTTTCAGTGAGGTGAAATTTAATGGACGTAACAACAAGCGGCGCCGCCTTATGTTCTCTCAGAAATAAAAAGACAATTACGTAGACTTAAGACCGTGTGTCAGTTTGTCCTTTATAATTTATTTATTACAATTATCCTACTATGTATATTTAACTGTCACTGTACCTGTCCTTCTTTTGACTCTAAATTCTACCTATAATCTCCCTTTCAGTTTCGTCTTCCTCATTCGTGCTTTTCTCTTTTTCTTTTCTTTCATATGCCTTTCTTCCCTTTCGTCTGTCATTACCTCACATCTCCCCTTTTTCATTTCTTCCCTTCCTCCCTCCTTGCCCCCTTGCCTCTCCTCTGTCACTCCTTCCCTTCCCCCCTCATTTCTCACTTCCTTTATACCTCCCTTTCCTTCACTCCATCCCTCCTCCACTTATCAATTTTCCCTACTTCCTTTCCTCATTCCCCTCCATCCTTAATCCTTCCTTCCGTCTTCCTTCCCTTCCTCACACCTCTCCTTCATTACTTCCGCCCATACTACTCCCGCACGGCTTCCTTCTTTCACTCCTTCACTTCTTCCATCTCTCACTTCTCCCCTGATTCCTCCCTCCCTCTCTCACTCTTTCTCATCCTTCATAGTTCTCCGTTCCCTCACGTGTCCCCTCCCTCATTCTTACTCCTCTTCTCCCTCAGTCCTTCTCCCCCTCCCTATTTTCCACATACACTTCCTCCTTCCCCTCTGTCACTCCTTCTCTACCTCAGTCCTCCCCTTCTTGTCACCCCTTCTCAAATCCTCCCTCCCTTCTCTCTCTCTCTTGTCTCCTCTCCCACTCCTCCTTTCCTCCCTCCCTCCTTCCCTCCCTCACGCCTCTCTTCCCTATGCCATTCTTCTTAATGTGTTGAGTCACTGAACGATCATCCATTCAAGGAAAAAAAACTTTCTCTGCTGTACAGTATCTGGATAAGGAGAGAGAGAGAGAGAGAGAGAGAGAGAGAGAGTAGCTGGCATTTCCTACACCAGGGGGTAGTCAGTCGTAGTTAGAGGAAGAGAGAGAGAAAGATGGAGACGAAGAAGGAGAGTGAAAAGGGAGGCGGAGAGGGGGAGAAAAATGGGAAAAGAAAGGGTGGAAAAAGAGGAGGTAGATGGAAAGGAAGGAATAAAGCAAGAAAGAAAGAGGAGGAATGTGGAGACTGTTGGAGGGGATGGAGGTTGAGAATGTGGAAAGGAGAAAAGGTAGGTGGAGGTAGTAAGGAAGGGAGGAAGAGTAGAGAAGTTGAAGAAGGAAGGGGAGAATGGAAGTGGGAGAGAGCGAGAGGAAAAAGAGGTAGACGGAAAAGAAGGGAGTGAGAGAAGTTAATGTAGAGAGGGTTGGAAGAAGATGAGGGAGGTGGAAAGGGCGGGAGGAAGGGAGAGAATGCGGAACGTAAAGAAAATATATTATTTAAACCCCTCAGATTTTTATTTCATTTTAGCTAACAGTCTAAGATCTTATTCAGAATAAGAGAGAGAGAGAGAGAGAGAGTCGCCAGGGGTTGACCTATAAATGCCATTCAGTCGTCCAGCACTTTCTGTGGCAATAAAGACAATCACTGTAGACGAATAGGGGAAATTAATATCGTCACTCGAGGCTTCTGTTGAGGTGAATGATATTATCTGGCGGTAGGTGGCACATGATGCAAAAAGAAGTCATCGTACTGAATAGGCGACGCAACCATACTGAAGGCACAACAGTTAATTTCGTCTGTCCATTGCCTGACGCTGCATCGAAAGAGAGACAACCTCGAAAAAGGTTCAAAAGCCATCTGTCTCAGTTTCTTACTTCACCTTGTTACCCCACTTTTTTTTTTTTTTTTTTGCATCCTCTTTCAGTCACCTCGCACTAATGCCAAACAATCTATCAATCTCCATCCACCACACAAAACCCTAAGCAGTCATTCGTCAACTTACCTCATCATGTCATTCCGCTGGCACTAGCTAGGTAACGGAAATGGCTTTATTATTGTGCGACGTTATCAGAAAAGGAAAATTTGAAAGACACTGCATTTGTTTGGAAATATAATAGGAAATGCATTTTTCATAATAACTTAAACGAATACTTAAACTTAGGCACAAACCAAGAGAGTCACTGCAAACACTGAATGCAATCAGTTACTGTGGCGAGTCAGTGCAAGTCGTCGAACCATACTATCCCACAGACTACAATGATGCAAGAGCGTGTTAATTAGTCGAAAAAAAATTAATATGGATGGTTTCTCTTGTAGGATGGAGCCAGAAATTCGTTGGCTTGTAGGGTATATGAATGGAGGTGAGGTTGATTATCACTGGGAATTTTGAAGATAGGTCTTGTAATGTCGCTTCCCTTTTGCCGTTTTCTTAAATCCTACTTTCCCCAGTTACAGAACAATCGTGTAATAACCACAGCACGTTGAGCGAGTGCACCACTTTTCGTCAGCGTACTTAAACAAAGTTGCGTCTGGCAGGTATACCTGGATACCCAACCGCCTAGGAAAGCCACATGTTCGCTTTGCATTTCTCAACCCATGTTTAGTTCTGAATGAATGTTGGGTTGATGATGCTCATCATCACCATCATTGTCATGATCATCACATCATCAACATCATCATGAATGAATGAATGAATTAAAAAATTAATGAAAATTATTGTAGCAGCTCGGTGTAGCCCCGACCACACCCAGCGCGACCTCTTTAAAACCGCTTTTAACGCCTGGAGCCAGCAACACACTGTCGCAACACCCACACAAAGGCGGCACAGCATCCACATCACCTACAACTTCCTTCCCATTGTTCCACCTTCATCAATGCTTCAGTAAATTCTGAAGCACCAGTTTCAGTGTCGGTTTGAATATAAACCAGAAAAAAGTTTCTACAAGTGCATAGAAGTTCGAGATCAATGCCCACATACACGCAAATGCACACACACATACTTAGTATATGTATATCTATCCATGTCTTTCAGTCTGTCTATCTATCTAAATAAATAATTAATGCGTTTGTGTGTGTGTGTGTGTGTGTGTGTGTGTGTGTGTGTGTGTGTGTGTGTGTGTGTGTGTGTGTGTGTGTGTGTGTGTGTGTGTGCGAGAGCATCTGTGTGTGGATCTACCCTCAGAGGGTAACCCAAATGATACTTCTTTTTCTACACACTTCAGGTATGTGGAACTCGACACATTATACTGTAAGTTGTATATCCTTTTGAGATTCCTTTCCAACTTTAGTAACTTGTTTCGATAACGACCGAATGGTTTTATTTACCCATATGGAAGCCGCCTCCCAGGTCTCAAGTGAAAATCCAAATCCATGTCTGTATATGATATACTCACGGGAATCCACAAACAATCATATCGTTCTGCCGTAACAAGACCGATATAAAGATGTCATAATACTGAAATGGTTAATAGAGATTTCCTAACCCCTTTTGTTCAAGGAGTCCTCATCTGGGGAGAGTGGTGAAAGCAAGATTATACAATAAGGAATGTCATTATAATACTAGGAATGGGCTAATGAGGAAGGGAGCAGTGTAGCCATCCCGCCGTGCATGTCTCGCCTCCTGTCTTGCCAGCCTCCAGGAGTAAGGCCTCAACCACCAACCACTGCCATTCACTCTCAGGAGGGGCTGCAACTGGGGGAACTCTCAAGAGGTAGTCGAAGTTAACTGGGAGAGGAAGGGGAGATGAACGCACCATGAAACTAAGAGAACAGATGAAGACCTCGCTTAAGCCCGAGAATGTCATTTTTTTTTTCTTCTGGCTAGCGTCAGACTATATTATTCACCGAAAGAGACCCCCCTCATAGTGAAGGATTAATTTCCGAAAGTTCCCCTCGGCTGAACAAAACTTCTGAAAATAGCAAGAACTAATAAAGATGTCATTAAATCAGGGGGTTAATGCAAAATGGAAGAGCCTGAAAATCTGCAGCATCGTCCCTTCTAAGGAGTATAAATTAACGGTCAGCCAGAATCAAGATATATTTTTTTTCCTTTTTTCAAGATACAAGATACGTAATATGAAAATTTGGAGATCGTAGGGAGAGGGAAACACATTACAGGCTCTTTGCTGGAATGATCCCGGTTACACTTTCTGCATCCTGATTTTTTGTTGCCTAAGGTATACAAAATTTGTTGAAGTGGTTTGGTTTATGAGGTTTGGAATTCTAACAGTGTGAGTTTGTATGATCCATTAGTGAACGTATGATTCATTTACTTTTGTTTTCTTTTCTGTTCTCCATTTCTTTTCTGTGAAGCCAACCTACTTTCATTGAACTACAGGAAATAGGGATTTGCATAAAAAGATAACGATAATGATTTGCTGATGATAAGACAGCTGCCATTCTACCACACCGGAACTGCACAATATCCGAAATACTGCAACTATTTTTACTCATATGAATGTTGACAAACTACGGGCAAGAACGTTACGTTCAGTTGAAGATGTACAGGATATTTAATTCCCATCCCAGCCTGTGACTGGTGGGAAGGCTCAAGCAATCTGGTAATACTGCAATTATATGCTGCATCATCATCATCGTTATATCACCGTCATGATACTAGTCCATTTTACTTCTTTCCAATTTTTAATAATCGGACATGGAGGATCAAGAAACATGCAAAGGAAGAAATATAGTGTAGGAGAAACATCATTACCACCACCACCACCACCACCACCTCACACAACTGTAAGTGGAGTAGGCAGCATCCAGAAACGGACACGAAATCATGAAATCAGGAGATTGCCATCATAAGACTGCCCAGAGAAAATGAGTATGGACTACACCTTACATCACTCATCTCAGGATAAGTCGTCTATTATTGCAGTTGTTGAGTAAAAAAGAAAAGTAGCAACTCATCTCCAATGACCTCCTTTTAGGCGTAGGGACCCAAAGCTAGGCTACCGTAGTCCAGAATATTTAAGGGTAGGAGGCTGACCAATGCTCCAGATAACACTACATGATCGAAAGCCTCCCAGTAGATCGTCACTCCGGCTGGTGTCCTCTAACCACCTGATCACCAAACGTCTACCCACTAATAAAGTACTGTAGGTAAAAATGAAGCAGGTAACATAATAAAGCAAAGAAAGCAGCAGCTCCGTCCACCAGCACAGCAGCAGTTGTGTCGGGCGGATGTGTGGTTGGAGAGTGTTTAGTTCAAGAGGCAGGTGGGAAGCAGGGCGCTGTGGGGGGCCTTTCACACCCTCACGTCCACTACACCCACAACTACCGACCTAATTACACCGTGACTTACTGCTTCACACACACACACACACACACACACACACACACACACACACACACACACACACACACACACACACACACACACACACACACACACACACACACACACACACACACACACACACACACACACACACACACACACACACACACACACACACACACTCCTTTTCCACGTCTACATACAACCCTCACACTACTGCTCATGTTTACACCAATTTTTACATGCACACATTCTAACCTACATGCACGCACTCCTTTCCTATACGCACAAAATCCTTCCTCATGCATAAATTCAGATTCGTCTTACACTCACCTACACTCATCTTCCACACCCTCTCTTACACCCACACTCATCCTCCACATCCTCTCTTACACACACACTCATCCTCCACACCCTCTCTTACACCTACACTAATACTCTCGCCTTGTACCCATTAACACTCACAGTTTTGCCAGCATAGTCACATTGGCACTCAAACGTCCACACGTACACCCACACTCACTCACCGCTTGCACTCATCCGTTATATCCATACTCACTTCTAACACCTACACTTCTCTCTCGTACTCACTCACCACTTGCATTCATCCGATATACCCACACTCGTCTCTGACTCCCACACTCACCTCCTCTATCCACTACCTCATGCACTCATCTGTTATATCATCTCTTATCTCTTACACTCATGGTCACATCCGTGCATGCTTTATGTACATTCAGCTGCTGTCAAACCCACACTTACCCTTTATACCCACATACACCTTACTTTATCAGTATAAAAACTTATTTCCATTATTATAAATGGAATGGGCTACTTCAGCAAAAAAAAAAAAAAGACATTAGATTGCCCACTACAAAATGAAGGCCACACCTTTACTCACTAACCCCTTAAACTTATAATCATGTACACCATATACTCTCACTCATACTTTACACAAACTCATTTTTCTGACACACTACCTTCAGTTACTGACCTTTTCCCTCTGTATTTTGCTCACGAAATTTCCTGCTACACTGCCAGTAACAGTATGCTTACGTAAACTGTATTTTAGTATCCAGTTCTTAGTATCCAGTTTACCCCTCACACTCAAACAACACCTCCAACTACCTCAAGTTACACCTCAGACTACCCCCAATTACCCATCAAAAAATCCCAACCACCTCCTAACAACCCCCACCTTAACAGGCCAGGAAGTGTGGGTTTTGGGGTCCTTGAGGCAGGTGAGGCCAGGTGGGCAGGTGGGCAATCTCGTCTAATGAGTTTATTACCTGTACGTGCTGAACAGTAGTGCCGAGGTGCTGGTCACGCTCTTACTCTTTCTTTTTTCCCATTTCCCTTTTTTCCCTTTTCTGTTTTGTATTCTCTCTCTCTCTCTCTCTCTCTCTCTCTCTCTCTCTCTCTCTCTCTCTCTCTCTCTCTCTCTCTCTCTCTCTCGACTAGTAGTAATAGTAGTAGTAGTACTTGTAGTAGAAGTATTGGCATTGGTAGTGGTAGTAGTAATAGCAGTAGTGGTAATGGTAGTAGCAGTGGCAATAGTAGTAGTTGTAGTAGCAGTAGTTGCTGTTGTTTTTAATGTAGGTTCAACTGAAATTTGGGCCCAGTGGACTGAAGGCTTAAATTACCCACCTCCTACAGCCCACCATCATACTTTCGCGGGATAGGAAGGGAGGTGAGGGACGTTTACATAACCAGATAACGGAGACGGTCAGTGATATCAGTGTCACTGGAAGAAGTCGTCCCTCTCCAGCACAGCGAAAGTATATAAAATTAAAGTTTCTAGTCGTATCCTGGGCCTTATCTGGAATCGTTTTAGTCAGCACTCAGCACGCCACTCATGTACCACTTGCGCTAAAATAGGATTACAAATGCTATATCAATATCGGTCGAATTCTCAGTAGTTAAAGAGATGCTGCTGCTGATGATGATCAGTAGTTAAAGAGATGCTGCTGCTGCTGCTGATGATGATGATGATGATAAAGAGATGCATTTACTGATTGCCGTACGCATTAATTATGGAGACTTTTCGCCCATAAGGTCATCAGTAACTGTAATGATGTAAAGGTTGAGAACTGAACTTATGTTATTATGGCATTTGAGCATCAGTTACTTAAAATTAGCCCTAGAATAGTTTCCTGATGGTTAGCACACTCTTGGCTTAGCAGCACATACTACACGCACTACAGCAAAATACCCTCGCTAGTTTCCTGTTTGTATCTGTGTTGGTCCTTATGAGATCCACTCTGTGAGGAAGGAGACAGTCAGAATTATCCCTTCCCCTCATGTTCGTCAGAGGCACTATATGTAACTGGTTGGATTCGCTGCACGGTTATACATTTTACTCCCAACTCCATCCTTGCCCCCCCGAGAGGAAGGGAGTAGACTGCAGGAAGGGGGTAACCTCAGGCTGCAGTCAACCAGGTTCACATTAAGTTGAGCCTGTGGTTAAAGCTACTACTACGTCTACGAAACGGGAATGGGTGTTTGTCATGAGAGTCGGTGTGTTGGATTGGGTTATATGTGTGGGTGTCAGAGTCTATGTACGTCACTGGGATGAATCGATGGGATGCAAACAGATGCTGACAATCTAAAGGACGTACTCATACCACCGACTTAAATGCTCACCACTACCGAATTTCGAACCCACATTTAGGTAGGAAAATGCAGTAATTTCTAAGCCTCACACTCTCACAAAAACGCGGAAGCTCGTTAATTCATTCACACACACTTCTCAAAACACACACACACACACACACACACACACACTGCATACAACTGAGCATTTTTCCACGCTCATTAACACAGGTACACACACACATTCAAAAGTGGGTGAACATGCAGGCGTGAATGTAAACAAGACCTGACTTTCTCCCATTGTTGATTCGCCTGGATTATTTGGACGCATTTTTTTCCCTTACTCATATATGAAGAGAAATTAACCTTTTTTACATTGCTCCTAGACTTAGCTTTCACACAAAACAAACGCCCTTTTTTTCTGTTCATCGACTTTTTATTTTGTCTTCACAGTTGCGATACTTTTTTTTTTGGGGGGGGGCTACTATGCTACGTCAAATTTTACACTCTCTCTCTCTCTCTCTCTCTCTCTCTCTCTCTCTCTCTCTCTCTCTCTCTCTCTCTCTCTCTCTCTCTCTCTCTCTCTCTCAGGGGTAGTTAGTGCCCAGTAGGAGTCTCAGCATGTTGTCTGACTCACGCTAAGATGGAGGGAAGGGACAGAAGGAGCATGAAGAGAAGGAAGAGGAAGAGGAGGAGGAGGAGGAGGAGGAGGAGGTGGAGGAGGAAGAAGAGGTAAGGGAGGAGGGAGAGGCGGGTTGATGATGAGGAAGAGAAAGATGAGGAGGAGAAGGAGAACAAACAAGAAGTGGGGGACAAACAGAAGAAGAATGATGATGTTGTTGATGATGATGATGATGCTGGAAGGAGGAGACCGACTTGGAAGAAAGGACAAGGAGGCTAAGGAGTTGAGGAGAAGAAGGAGGAATAAAAGTATGGAAAGATAAGGAGGAGTATAACGAATGACGAGCAGGGTGAAGAGAGCGAAGAAGAGTAGATGAAGCTGGGAGATGGAAATAGATATAATTCAATGAACGGAGACGGAGAACGGAAAAGAGAAAAGGTTAATGAACGAGGGATCTGTTGAAAAAAGAACAAGAAAAGAGAAATGCGATGAAACGAATAGCCGGGGTAGAGAGGAAAATAGGTGAATAAATGAGAAGAAACAGTGAGTGTAGGTTTCTAGGAAGTAAATAGTATGATTCTGATTGATAGTCTCTCTCCCTAACTCTTTTTGTTTCTCACTCTCCACTTCCGCGTTTCCTATCCTTTCTGCTGTCACATCCCGTTCTTCCTGTCTCTCTCACCCTTTCTCTTCCTTCTTTCCTTTACTTCTCTTCCACTCTCCATCCTCGTACCACTTCCCAAGAGATCAAGTTAGAATAAAAAGAGTATAGGAAGTCTCGTAAGCTGGCGAAAACTACTCGCTCTAACAATCCTATCTCCACTCTATTTCCCTACCCCCTCACTTTTACCTTCTGCCACTTCTGCCCTTCCATATTCTCACTCTTGCACTTCCTCACACTGCCATACCCATATTCCCCATTGTCTCTCCTTTTCCTTCGCACTTCCCTACCATTTCAGCATCACCCCACTTCCACATCTCCCCTTCCTTATTCTCACTCTTGCACTTCCTCACACCAATATACTTCACCCCTCACTGCCTCTCCCTATCTCCTCCACACTTCCATCCTCACCCTTCACTCTGCCGCACCACCCCTCCTCACCTACTCTTTATTGTCCCCTCCCCTTCTGCAAAATTGCTCCCCACTTTCTCGCCACGTCTCCCCATTCCCCTCTCCCCTCCTGCTTACTCCTCTTTTTCTCTCCTACTGCTCCCCACCCTCCTACCACCCCCACTCGCTCCTTCGATGGGTAAGATGGGTGAGGGGAAGGTTGGATAGAGGAAGGGGAGGGAGGGTTGGATGGAGGGAGGGAAAGGGGGTTTGAATGAAAGGAGGAAAGAGAGTGTTGATGGAGGAAGGACAGGGAGTGTTGGAGGAAGGGGAGGGAGTGATGGACGGAGGGAGGGGAGGGAGGACTGGATGAAGGGAGGGAAGGGAGTGTTCATGGAGGGAAAGGAGGGAGTGTTGGACGGAGGGAGGGAGGGAATGTTGGCTGAAGGGTGGGGAGGGAGGACTGGACGGAGGGAAAAGAGGGAGTGTTGGATGGTGGGAGGGGAGGGAGGATTGGATGGAGGGAGGAATGAATGGATGGAAGGAGGGAAGATTTGGATGAAGGGAGGGGAAGGAGGAGGAGGGAGGGTTGGATGGAGGGATGGAGGGAGGGCTAGGCAGCAGCGTGTAGGCAGTTCATCAGCAGGACAGGACAATGGCGGTGTGGGTGACTGTGGTGCTGCCGCCGCTAATGTTACACCCACCCCTCCACTCAACCCCTCCACCATACACTCAACCCCTCCACTCAACCCCTCCACCATACACTCAACCCCTCCACTCAACCCCTCCACCATACACTCAACCCCTCCACTCAACCCCTCCACCATACACTCAACCCCTCCACTCAACCCCTCCACCATACACTCAACCCCTCCACTCAACCCCTCCACCATACACTCAACCCCTCCACTCAACCCCTCCACTCAACCCCTCCACCATACACTCAACCCCTCCACTCAACCCCTCCACCATACACTCAACCCCTCCACCATACACTCAACCCCTCCACTCAACCCCTCCACCATACACTCAACCCCTCCACTCAACCATCCACCATACACTCAGTCCCTCTACCATACACTCAACCCTTTTACTCAACTCCTTCACTGAACCCCTACAGTCAACCACTACACCCTAACCCTTCACCCTACTTTCAGTCTCTCCTCCCTTTCACCCTACAATCAACCCCTCAAACCTACCGTACTCTCAGTCTTTCCACTCTTCCATTACACGCTCAGCTCCTCCACACCCTACACCCCTCCAGCCTACACTCAACCCCTACACCACACACTCCATGCCTTCACCCTACACCCACCCTCTCCACACGTTACACCTCTCCACCTTGCATTGGGCCCTTCCCTCTCCACATCTCCACTGAACCCCTTTCCTCCCTTCATTCCTCCACCCTACACTCATCCCCTCTCTCCCCCCTGTACCCACCCCTCCACACAACTCTACTTTCCACCCACCATCTAGCATACACTCACGTACACCTATTAATATTATCACCCCTTCCTAATTCGCTATGATTATCACAATTACAATCACTGATTCTTTTGTCTCTACCACACTTTTTATCACTTCTACAACTGTTAACACTGCCACAGTTCAAATCACAGCAAATCTAACTACTATTTTTATCACAGTCACTATCAATACAGTAGTTATTATTGCTATGGTCAGTTTATTTTCACCTGACAGATCCATAACTCCCTTCAGCTCAGGTGATGGCCAGGTAGAGTCAGTATGGAAGATAAATTCGACTAGCAACCAAGGAGACTCATTCCTACCTCATAACTAAGGCTCATAGTATTCAAGTTCTTAGTGGCCTGTGCCCTCGGATGAAAACAAACCTACTATGCCAGTGGATATGTCATCACTATAATTAATACCTTTACCTCGATCTCATTGTTAATTATTACTATGGTTTATCTGATTACTCGTCTTTATCATACTGACAGTTTTATCAGTATTATTTTAATGACTAAAGGACAATGTTGGCGTGGGTGACAATATTGACTACATGTTTCCCCACCCCAACCCACCCCACCTTTCCTCCACCCCTCCACCCATTCACTCAACCCAGCCCTCGACTCCCCTCCTCAGCTCCTCTCTTTCCATACCCTACTTCCACCCTTCCACTCACCCTCTCACTCCTCGCACCCCCCCCCACTCAACTCCTTCCTCTACCTCCACCCCTTCACTCAACTCCTTACTCCACCTTTATCCCTCCACTCAACCCCTTGCTACCCACACCTTTCCACCACCCACACCCAACCCCTCTCTCTTCATACCTCTCTCCTCTGTTCACATTCAGTAGTTTTATTGATACTGTTCCAATTCCTTTTGTTTCTGCCCTAGTTTTTACCAGGGTTATAAGCACTGAAGATTCTTCACCTTGATATGGTCCAGATTTTCGTCCTTTTGAAGCTTATTTCACCACTGAGCTGCGTGATATAAGCTGTAAAGGGACGAAAATCTGGACCAGGTTAAAAAAGATTAGAGTATAGGGAATGGTTGACTCTGGTTATCTGCCTCCCTCAGTGGAGAGGCTCAGTCCTGCAATGGAACTCATACGGACCGATAATAGGAGAGAAATTCATCCCTATGATCAGTTCATTTTCACCTGAAGGAACTGGGCAATTCCCACAAACTGCTAAGGTGCGGTTGCATGGAAGTCGATGAGCCTGATCACAGGCAAGAACGAGTCTTTTTGGTAAACAGTTTAATGAACCCTCCACTCTGACTACGCCTGGCCATCAACCAAGCCGAAAATGACTAGGGATCTTTGTCAGGTTAGAGAATATTGTAAGTGCTTTAGTAATCCTTCTGGTGCTGAAGAGAGACGCCTTCATGTTATAGCACCGATATTATGACTGACATCCCGTCTGCTTGGCCATTTAAACGTCCCTCAACTCCCTACCTCTGACTGGAGCATGTGTGTCAATAGGGTAGATAGGGAGGTAGGTAGGTAGCTAGGTAGGTAGGTGCCACCAGTGTCGATAATGTGGACGGTGTGGAGGATCGTTGCTACCAGCGTCAGGTATCGTAGAGTATCGTAGATTACTATTGCTGCCAAACGTAGATAATAGTCATAGCTAGGAGTTGGGATTGTAGTTGTGGATTGGTGAGGCACCTCTGTCACCAGTAATGTGGGTTGCTACCAACATAAAGTCGTGAGGCGTTGGATAGCGTGGAGATTGTATTGTAAGTGAAGGTGACGTACAGACTCTTTGGGGTTACGGGATTTTATTGTGACGCAGTTATATCTTTGGTGTGATGGAGAGAGTGACGTGACCACGTATTGTCAGCGTGACGGCGAACCTCCTACTCTACCCTATCCCCTAAGCTTCCTTCTCTCGTCTCTTCTGTCTCCTGCCTTCTCTGGTTGTCTCTGGCTTCCTGACTCCCACCTCACTGGCGGTTTCCGGTTGGGTGGAGTGTATGTGTGTAGTGTCTAGTAGGCTACATTTCCACCACGTGAGCTAACTGGGTTTCGTCGCTTACCCCACGTGTTTGATACATAATAAGATTCTTGATCGCCTGGTATGAGTTTGCATACATATGTGTTTGCATTCTGGCCAGAGGATGTGTACGTCTCCACCTGAGCACCAGACATTACATATCATGCAATTGTTACATATTGTGCTGTGATATAATGCCTATAACTATTACATATTGTGTTGACATATTAATGCCTATAGGTGGACTGCTGGAGAATGGCAGCTTCAACTTGCAGTCCGTCGGGTTCGCGTTTGAGATGAACCTGGCTACAGCTGCTATTACTACCACCAGTGGTAATCCATCTCGTTCTGAACATGCGTACCAACATGTATCATCACTGGTAGTATTAATGACCGACCCTCTTTGTCTTTTTTTTTTTTTTTTTTTTTTTCAAGAATCAACTCTGTTCACAGACTACATTCTGTTTCTGATGTCCAGCAGTCCTTTTACACCCAGCAATGACGTCACACACATTCACATGTTCCTGTATACTGTTGGAATTTTGGTGGTCATTCTTTTTGCCTGTTATCTCATCCTTTCTTGAACTAATGAATTGACATTCTTTATAATAACGCTGAAACTATAGGCATTGTAATACATCCATTGCATCTCCCACCTACCTTTAGTCCTCCATACTTTTGCTACTACTGCTGCTAACTTCTGATCCATTATGACAGTATCAGATCTTCACATGAAACCAGGCAAACCAGCTGGAGGGGTCACAAGCATCTCAGAGCTAAATATTCTTGAGAAATGTAGGTACCCATGATCAGGAAGCGACGAAAATTCAAAGTGGTGGAAATGGTAGATATATTTCAATTTTTTACTTGTACCTGGAAGATGAAGAGTCGCCCATGAGCATTTTAGTGGGTTTGGGGAATAATGGATCAAAGATAAAATCACTGGACAGGGTAAACGCCTCACAAATAATATTCACTTACTTCTCAGTTTTTCCCAGTAACCTGGAGGTAAAGCGCCTAGTTTTGGGAACAAGGGGTCAGGATGGCAGACTTCACCGACATAAATATTCAGGTTTGTCATACTTAAAACACAAGTAAAATTGGATGCTTATAGTGTTCGTAAAATCACTTATGTTGGATACTGTCATCAATCACACACACACACACACACACACACACACACACACACACACACACACACACACATAATGTTAACCGCTTCACCACGATTTCGTCCTTTTCATTTTTTCTTTGGTACCCTCAGATGATTTTATTTGACTTAGGAAAGACCCCTCGTACTGAAGGGGTTTAATGAAGGCTATATCCAATCTCTTCCTCTGAAAATCTCTCGTGCTGAATAAAATCGTCTGGTAAAGTAAAGGATGAAATTAAAACTACGTCCTCAACCTGAAGGGGTTAAAATATCACTTGACAAGATTTTTTTTTTCTTAGGGCAAAGGGAAATGGAAATGAAGCAGAGTAGGCAACCTAGTGAATGTGACTCGTAATCATTATTAGTGTGTGTGTGTGTGTGTGTGTGTGTGTGTGTGTGTGTGGGTGTGTGTGTGTGTGTGTGGGTGTGTGTCTTCGTCATTGTCATTTCTTCAGGCGTGGTGAGCCAGGAGAGAGAGGGATTTGAAAGGGGGGAGGGGAGAGAAAACGAGAAGTACAGTGGGGTGGGGGGTGAAAGGGGAGAGAACAGAGGAAAGAAGAGAAGAGAGAAGAGGGCTGAATGGGAGAAAGAGATAGGAAAGACGAGAGGAGAGAGAGGAGTAACTGGGAGGAAGAGAAAGGAAAGAGAGGAGGGTAGGGAAAGAGAGAGTAGGGGTAGGAAGGAAAGGAGAGGAGAGGAGAAAAAAGGAGAAGAAAGGAGAGAAAAGGGTGAGTGGGGGGATGAAAGAAGAAGGGTTGACAAACAAATCGCCTTTTTCATCCTGTCCTCTGCCATTAAGCTGCCCTCCCTAAAACACACACACCCCTTTCTCATTTCCCATTCCCCTTCCTCCCAGCACCCAAACTAATTGGTAATAATCATTAGAGGTGGAACAATGGCTCGTATTTTCAAAGCCCCATAAGTGTAGACGAATTTTTGATCGTGAATTTGGAGGTTTTATCCCTTCTCGCTCCCACTCCCCCTGCCGTCCCTTCCCGTAAATTTGCAAACTCTGGTCGATCAGGGTATTTTTTTCCTTTTTCCAGGAAGGTATATGTAGTGTGTAAGTGTCAGGTTAGGTTAAATTAGAGTAACGTAAATGAAGTAAGTGCGATTATCTTGGGAGTAGAAAAGTTGGCATGTGATGCGGAATTGACTAAGACTGCAGGCTGAAGTTGTCTCCCTCCTGCAGTCTACCATCCCCCTTTCGGGGGACAGAAGGAGCTGAGGGAAGTGATAAGTGGGCTTTGGGGTCACATGGTAATCTCGGTGCCACCACATGAAGGCGTCCCTCTCCAGCACCTGAGGAGGCTTAAAGGACAGAAATATATCCCCCCTCCCCCCTTCGTCGACTCCTTAGCTTCCGTCTCTTATTTCTCACAAACTTTGCTCACTAAAAATTTTATCTGAGTTGCCGGAAATTTGGAACCTCTCAGAGATGACATGGACAGGTTCTGGGTTAGTGCTAGAGGTCAGAGGCAAAGGTTAGACGATCTGATTATATGTTTAAAATCTATGTTAATGAGGAGCTTGTCATGCCGTGTGGAAAAATATAGGAGTCTGAGAATTTACAGATTTAGAGTACATAAATTTGCTGTTGACATATAGTGCAATTAATTTAAGCCTAATGGTACGTAAAAACAATATATTTTTGTACCTGTGTGCATATGTACAACTAAAATCTTAAGACCATATTACAGAAGGCATCATTTTGAGTTTAATAAATACAACGCAATTAGTGCCGTATTTTACTTCCTATAGGATAGGCCGCGATTACTTATTTACGCCTTTTGTATTTTATCCTTCTTACCACTGGACGACTTTATTCCTTTTGGGGGAGATTCGTGGTAGTAAGGAATTATAATGGGGAATATATTTAACGCCTTTCTTTCACTGTGTCTATCCAAAGTAAATAAAATAGTTTGGTGGCAAATAAGAATAAAATGTGTGTAACGTCCTTGCATTATTTTTAACTCACGCTCACCTTGCTTCTCCCCTGTATTTCTTTTTCTCTCCCCATCCCTTTAACCCTAGTTCATCTCCTTCTTTCACCCCACATCCTCTTCTTTCCCTTTCTCTCTCCCCAGCTTCTTCTTTCCTTCTCCTTCCCTCGTCACCTCTTTCCTCCTTCCTCCCCACCCCCTTTTCTTCACCTCTATCTTCCCAATATTCTCCTCCTTCCCCTCCCCATCTCCACCCTTTTCTTCTCCCTTCGCCCCCTCATCTTTCTTTCTCTCTCTTTTTCCCCTCTCCCTCCCCCTCTCTCCTTTTCCTCTCTGTATTCTCAGTTTCCTCCTCTTCCTTCGTCCCTCCCCCCTTTCTCTTGTTTCCCTTCCTTTTCCTCTCTCCCTTTTATTCCCTGCCTTCCTTCTCCTTCCCTAGCCTAGTCCTCTCTTTTTCCCTCCCCAGCCTTCTCTTTTCTCTCTCTCCCCCAGCCTCTCCTATAACACAGTGTAGGACCAGTGCGGTGTTTCTATCCATCTGTCTATCTGTTTGTCTGTCTGTCTATCATCTGTTTATCAATCTACATGTCCATTAATCTATCTATATGTCTATCTGTCTATTTATCCACCTGCCTGTCTGTCTGTCTGTTTGTCTGTCTGTCTATCTATCTGTCTACCTACCTATCTGTCTATCTATGTCTGTACGTGTGTATGTATGTGTGTATTTATGAAATAGATGCAAAATTAAACAGAACCTTATCAAAGTTTGCAGACAAAATACAGTCTTATAAAAACATTTGGACCTAAGTAAATGGTCAGTCAAATTGCAGGTGTCGCTGAACAGAAATTACGGTCAGGAGTTACACGTTGGAATGTAAATTGAAAATATTTATGAATATTTGTGCTAAGATAAAAGCAAACTCCTTGTGCCACAGACCTAAGTGCCAGTGTTTCACGAATTCTAAAGTTTTCTCAGCAGTATTTTGAGACTATGAAGAGAGATGTAGAGTACTAAGAAATACTTACAGAAGTTTCACATTAAACAGTACAGAACTCATTTTACCTCTATATTAAAGCTGTTTAGCTCTGGGGTTCACACTTTGCCCTGTCGCTTCTCTGTTGCACTTGGGTATTTTATTCAGTGTGACAGTAAAATATTTAGTTAACTTTGAGAAATCTTGGGAATGTAAACAAAGGCTTCAAGAACTATCTTTAGTGACCCTGGCCCTGATATTGGTGCACATACGAGAGAGAGAGAGAGAGAGAGAGAGAGAGAGAGAGAGAGAGAGAGGGAGATTTCATCTGAGTTAATTTCAGACGATGTTGCTTAATACAAAATTTAACAGTCAAAGGGTCAAAGAAAAATTTGATCAGACTGGATGCCATTTTGACCATCCTACTGATTTAATCATAAAGTCTAAAATCAGTGAAAAATAAGCTTAGGAACCTAACTTGTTCTCCGTCAGTAAATAGTCTTCGAGGTAAATTAATCGTATACTGGCAAAATTCTAGAAGGATTTACCAAACTGGAAAGAGAATTTCTTCATAATAGCTCCTTAGCTTCCCATAAAGTGTAATGGACTCAGACTAAGAGGTCATCAAGTTAACTGGGATAACAAAAAATATTTCTTAAACAAAGACATAATAAAGGAATGGAGGATCCTCCTAGAATTTACTGTTAGCAGTTTTAATATTAATACATTCAACAGCAAGTTAGATTTCCTCTTGTTAACTGTTGACGTTCATCATATGGTGATATTATTACTGTCATCAACGTCTCTTAAAAGCGAGTTTGTAAAAATAATTGGATAGAAAAAAGAAATAAAATTACTCATAACCTTCGGAAACTATATGCTACCAATTTTAAGCTGCTTAAAACAGTTGATAAAAAAAATCAGGCAAGTCTTTAAAATATGTTTCCACTTCATTTTTTACGCCTCTGTCTTCAGTTGTTATGAAAATCTGCTTTCGGTGTTTTCATCCTGCTTAGTGTTCTTTCCAACAGTTTTCCTGGACGACTAATGGCCAGAGGATTTGAAGGGAGGAATATAATCATCTTACTGTTCCATGATTTTCCTTTACTTTTCTGAACGGAGTAGGACTATATGTGATTATTAAAACCGGATCACCTTGTTAGGAAGTATAGTCTGTGTAATTTAGGTATCTCTTCTACCTCGCCAGCCTCCAACTTTTCTCTCCCTTCAACCACCTCCTCTTCCTCACCTCTCTTCCTCCTGCTTCTCCCTCCTCTTCAGCTCTCCCTCCTCCCTCTTCGTTCACCTCGCGACCCTCCTAAATTTTCCCTCTTACCTCAGTTTAAAGGCCTCACATGCAGTTTATCCACCTTTCTCAAGTCTTTTGCCTCCATTCCTTCAGTCTTTCCCAAACCTTTTCTTCCATTCTCTCCAACTTCTCGAAGTTCATTTCCTTCATTCTCTGTACATTTCTTCTCCTCACCTTTTCACCTTTCTCTCTTTCGTTTTAATCTGTTCCACTCTTCCTGTCCTTCCCCTCTCAGTATCCCTAATTCCCTCTCTGCATAAATCTCCTCTCTCTCTCTCTCTCTCTCTCTCTCTCTCTCTCTCTCTCTCTCTCTCTCTCTCTCTCTCTCTCTCTCTCTCACACACACACACACACACACACACACACCACTCCCCGATTTTCATTTATCTTCCCACACACAAACACAAAATAAATCCGCGTGTCTGGGTTCATGAAGGTGCACATGTGTGTATTTCAGCCCATGTGTACGAGTTTGTGTGCATAAGTGTGTGTGGGGGTCTCTGTGCACGCGTGTGTAGGTGTCAGAGACGGAGTGCGACATAGAGTAAGGCATGCATAAGTGAGAGGGCCGCTGTGTGTGTGTGTGTGTGTGTGTGTGTGTGTGTGTGTGTGTGCGCGTGTGTGTGTGTGTGTGTGTGTGTGTGTGGAGACTGATAAAGGATCACTACCACACATTAACATACACAGACTAATACACACACCACTATGTGTACACATGCATCTGTTCGTGCACATCACATAATGTACACTCCCATATCACTGAGCACCGATAGGCTACTCCAGTGACAGTTTCTTCCTCTTTTATGTTTGCCTGTTCCTGTTTCTAGATCATACCCATTCCAATAATTGTAATGGGAAACTAACTTCCCTGCATATAACCCTCTTAGTAAGTTGACATTCTGTGCATCCTTAGGTGGAATGAAAGGTTGGAATAACGATGATTCTTTTATTTGTGCAACAGCTAGATTTTTCCCGGGTTAGGAGAGACCTCTTGTACTGAGAAGGTTAGAAATCGTATCCATGAACCTCTTCTCTACGATAATCTGCCCTAATCTACTTAGAGACTATTTATTCAACTTCGGAGAAATCTGTGGCAGAGAAGGAATTAGAAGCGATTTCCATTCAAACCTTCATTACGATGACGCCTTTATATTTGTGATGCAGAGAGGCAGTTTCTTTCATCTTATGGGAGACCTTTCGTGCAGAAGAGATAAAAATAATTTCATTACACCCTTCCATAAAACAAAGCGTCGTTGTGGTCTTGATACAGGCTGTCTTTACTCAATCTACGTGAGAGGTCTGGTAGTGAAGGGGTTACTCTCGTCCCCTACAACCCTAGAGCTTCCCGTTACTGAAGCTTTGTGAGGTCCACCGCGCCGCCCCCATGTCACCCATTGATCACTGTTGCTCTGCCCGTACGTAACGCTAACCCCTTTACTATCAGAGGTCTCTCCTAACCCGAAATTTAATCTTCTCGGTGTAACACGTATGAAAGAAAAAGATGTCGTGCTAAAATGGGTTAAAGGAGATTGCATCTAACCACCATACTGAATAAAATAATCTTGCTTTAGTCAGAATAAAATGAAAGACCCGTCGCCTCATGAGAGTTCAGTTAAGACTGCATCCAACTCCTTTATTATAGCTTTATTAGCGTTGGGCGGTGACAAGGATAAGATAAGTAAGACGTCACTGGAGATTATTTTCTAACCCATTATTGCGAGAGATCCACCCCGAAACAAAGTAACATCATATGGCGAAAAAAAAAAAAAAGTCATTTAGTATCAAAAGACCTGACCAAGGAATGCTAATTTTGATCCATACATACTGCAGTCAGTCTACCTCCCGCAACGAAGGAAAAAAAGATAGACATGTTTATTCATTCGGATATGAGAGGAAAATGCAAGTGCAGTGGGAAAGTATAGGTATGGGGGAAAAATGGAGATGTGAGTGGAAAATGGCGGTTGGAGAAAACTGTAGGTGTAGGAGAAATATGTGTGGAAGGAAAGCACAGGTATGGTAGGAAAGGATATATACGGGGTGAAAATGGAGATGTGGCAGAAAAATGGCGCTGGGGAAAGAAAGTGTAGTTGTACGAGTAAACAGAAGGTGTGGAGGAAAATGCAGGTGTGGGGGGACAATGTTTATTTGTTTAGAAGTTTTTTTTTTTTTTTTAATGCAATGAAGAAAGAACCAAAGACTAGAAGCCTGCAAATTGTTTCCTCCCAGAAAAAATTAAAACAAGATACCAGAGACCCAAATTCAAGGTTTGGGAGGGGAATACAGGTGTGGAAGAAAATTTTACGTGTGGGAGGAGATGTAAGTGTGGAATAAATGTGCAATGATCACGTACTCGGTAGTTGAGGTCATAGGTACGAGAGAGTGAGCACTTCAGCTGAGAAATGAAAGGCCCAACACGACACGGCCCGACCGCGATGCTTTTCAGAGGCTAATAACCTTCCTACAGCGTGAGACAGAGAAATGATTCTTTCAGCAGGTTGTAGATACATTCAGTAAATTTTGTTTTTAGCTACTGTATATATTTACTTATGAGACAAAAAAAAAAAAAAATGGAATCCCAGCTTTCCATTTGGAACGTACCAAGGGCGTCAATTGACATCTTCCGTTATGAAATTGAATTTAAAAAGATTTCTTGTTTTAACACCGCGTTTTCTTGCATGAATTCTAACAATTAAATATCGGATATTACGCTCATAATTTTGCATGAACGTTTTTTCTATGTAAAGGGGGTGAAATCTGCAAGGGTAAATGCCCCATTTCAGGGTTTTATCATTCGATCAAAAGCCAAGGGTTTACCAATTCAGTTCGTTAACACAGCATGTCGGGAGTGGAGAACTGAACGTTGCGCGTGTGATAAATGCTACGGCGCCTCGCTATATGCACATCCAGGGAGAAAACGTGAGAGAGAGAAAACGTGAGAAAGTAAATATTTAGCTCAATTATTTCTCTACCTCACCAGAAAATGTTGAAAGTTTACACCAAGGTGGAATTATGACAAGCGTATGTACAAACGCCCGCTTGCTCGTCACGCACTCACAAAACGCACTTTACTGGTATTAAGAGAGGAAAGATACAGTTGTGGCCGATATGATTTTTTTTTTTTTTTTTACATTGTCGTGAGTTTCAGTATCCACTTGGGCGTTGTTTAACTAATCTGAGTTCACGGGTTGAAAACGCCCTTCATTTTCTCGGACTCACAGAAGTTTAGTTGAGTTATTTACCAGGACCTTACCTTTGAGCTTCGAAGTGGATGATGTATTTATTGGGCTAAAACGGATTTCAGCGGTACGGCAAGCATGCAGACAGCCACACAGGGACAAAGTTGGATGGGTATATTGAATAGCCGTGCTTGTTGATTAGTTTTTATCGTATCACCGGTAACAACAGTGACCTTAAGTCACTGGTGGCTGGACTGGAATGGTGATGAAATGTGAGATTATGATATTGTCCACTGATATAATACTACCGGTAACGTGAGATTATGATATTGTTCACTGATATAATACTACCGGTAACATCAAGAGAAGACATGAGCTCCACAAGCAGTAGTAGCAGTAGTAAAGATGGACCAGTAATAAAACAAACAACTTATCTTTGGCAGAGGCATTGATGGACGCCTGTACATACGGTGATACTTCATACTCAGTACACTTATTCAGGGTTACAAATGGTTTACCTGAACTGCCATATACAAAATACTTGTCTCAGAGACGTACACAACTAATATTATTTGAATTTATACAGTATGCATGTGTGTGTTTATGTAAGAATGTATGTATGTAAGTACTTATGTATGTATCTAGTGGCTGGTTCGCACACGCCTGGCATAGGGGAGCAGCTGCACTATACACAATCAAGCTTTGTTTTATAGCTTCTAAAGAGTAACCAATCCTTGGGGGGAGTAACATCACTTTTTTGTCACTGAAGAAATTGTCCACCCTCTCTCAAAACTTCACCCACAGATACATCTTAATTATGGATGTTTTTTGGGGTGTAGACTGCATGTAAAAAGTCTGTGTTGGAGTGGCTGTGCTTGTAAATGTTGGTCTGTGTATGACATCAATATGGTAAAGTATGAAAGCACGGAAAAGAACGTGCCACTGTTCCCCTTTAAAAATCTACGCCAGTCTATATATGTATCTGAATTTGGAAATGCTAATATATTCAGTAAGCTTAACCCGTCCTAAAGCTCCTCACGGATAATACATACCAGGATAAGCAAGATTGTCGAATGTTTTCCTTATTTAGTAGGTGAACACACTCTCTAAATATGTAACTCTGTAAATCTACTTAACCTGCAGATTCATAACTTACAAATACTTAACCTTTAATCATTTATCTAAGGTAAATATAAAGAGGTTCCTAGTTATATATGCCTGTGTAACATCTGTGATTCTGTTTGACCTCGAGATATGTAACTTTTCTGGCCACTTAACCTTCAGATATGTAACTTTTCTGACCACTTAACCTTCAGATATGTAACTTAGCTCCACTTAACCTTTAATCACTTATCACAGGTAAACACGGCCAGATCCCACAGTTATAAATACGTCCGTGTGTGCTTCCTGACTGGTAAATACTGTGGTGTCAGGTGAAGCTCTTTACCCAGATACGCCTTATCGGGGACGGACTTGGGATTAATTGGAGGTGGGGAGGTGAGAAACTGCCCCTCGCTTGCCGCAGACAGGGGCAACGGGGCGAAGGACTGGAGGAAGAAAATGAAGGTAGAAGTGGAGAAGAAAGCATGGAGAGACGAGGAGGAAGAGTTGGAGGAAGGCAGAAGTTTAGAAGGAAGCATGAAGAGACGAGGAGGAAAATTCTGGATGAGGAAAGTGGACATAGAAGTAGAGAAGAAACTTGAGAAGATAAGGAAATGCTGGAAGAAGAAAGTGATGGTAGGAGAAATGGAAGAGAAGAAAACATGGAAAAGAACAGGAGGAAGAGTTGGAGAAAGAAAAATGAAGGTAGCTGTGGAGATGAAAAATGAGAGAGAGGATACAGACAGGGGGACAGAGAGGAAGGATCGGAAGAAGAAAATGAAGGTGGAAGAAGTGGAGGAGGAGAGAGAAGATGAGAAAGGGAAGAGGAAGAAAAGACTAAAGGAAGAAAATGAAGGTGTGAGAGTGCAGAAGAGAGAAGATGAGAAGGGAAGGAGGAGACAGAAAGGAAAGAGGTGTGAAGAAAGAGATAAGGGTGAGAAGGTAAAAGGAAAGAGGAGAGAAACAAATAAGGGACGGGGATAAGAAGGAAGGAGGGAGGGAGAGGGCACAGTATGAAAGGAGGTAACAAATGAAAAACAAACGATGTGTATAGAAGACATCTGAGTAAGGAGCCAGGACAAATGCGAATAAAGAGTGAGTCAACAAATATTACAGAATCTAAAAAGAAGGTAGACCCAAAGAAGGAAGCACAACGGGGCATGAAGGAAGCAGACAGTTGTGAAGGATATTGGAGCATAAATGTGTTTTAGATTGTTTATGTATGTTATTTTTGCTTTCAGAAAAATATTGTTCCTACCATTAAGCCATAATTTTTTTTTTTAATACCGACCTTATAATATATAGAGAAGCTGCAACCGGCAGACCATAATAAATATTTCTCTGCTACTAGCTCCAGAATGTAAGCACTTTTAGCCATAGTGAATAGAAAGCAGACACTCACACACCAGACTCGTTCCATGCAGCCGAACACCACATAAGATCTCCAGCAGAAATACAACCTTATGGCAACACGGACCTCTTCGAAATCAATAATAAAAACGTACTGAGTGGAGCTACCAGCCCGGCAGCCAATCCATCACGTGGGACATGTGCGAGGTTTTCAAGAATCTCTTACGTGTGGGTAGGTTGGCGTGGGGAGGTGGGTCTGGTGAGGTGTGTGTGTACTGCCTTAACAGTGGCACCAGACTTCTTATCACTGGCTCACCACTTAACCCTTGACTCACACCTCTCACACTCTAACTTGATTTGATATCTCTTGCAACTTTCAAAAATGTATATACAGTATATATATATATATATATATATATATATATATATATATATATATATATATATATATATATATATATATATACAGTATATATATATATATATATATATATATATATATATATATATATATATATATATATATATATATATATATATATATATATATATATATATATATATATATATATATGTATTGGAACAGGAACATGGAATAAGTTGGTTGGATAAGATACTCATATTTGCGAAGGACTTGGAGTAAAAAAAAATCTTTAATACTTGGGTAGAAAAGAGTGTATTTAGATTGTGTGGTCATTTAATGAAAACAGATGTAAGTAGGACGGTGAAAAAGGTAATTGTTAGCCTGAAGGTTGGAGGAAGTGAGGTTAGTCAAGAAGGTGGACGAATAAGGTAAATGAGTTTGTGAGAAATGAGATCTTGAAGTTGATGAGGATAGGGTATTGACAGATGTAACTGACTGGCTACTGAGTCTGCTGAATGAATTATGTACGGAAGAGAAAATGACAAGAGTTTTGCACCCCTTTATAAAACTTGGAAGTCGACGAATTGTGTCAGTGTGACGTGTGTATGTGAAGGGCATCTATAAAGAATAATATATAAAAATTGTGTGCAGGCGGTAAGGCTTTTGAGGTGGAGCCAGGATTCCGGGGTTGGAATGATGTGTAAATGATTGTATGGCCCATTGCACTTGGATTCCGGTTCTCGCTTCCATACATATTCTTTCCTTTTTCCTGGATTCCACCAACTCCATTCTTACGCAGAAGAAAAGGTCGTAGGGGTCTGCCTGTTCTTGTGTGTAAGGTGGTTCTCACATAATACTAGTGTGTTATTGCATGCTTGAGAGAGAGAGAGAGAGAGAGAGAGAGAGACAGACAGACAGACAGACAGACAGACAGAGACAGACAGACAGACAGACAGACAGACAGACAGACAGGAGAGTTGGGGGAAAGACAGACAGATAGGCAGACAGAAACTGACAGACAGACAAACAGACAGTCTTACTGACAGACAGACAGAATAACAAACAGACAAACTGACAGACAGACAGACTCACAGACAGACTGATTGACAGAGACAGACAGACAGACAGAAAAAGAGACAGAGATACGGAGACAAACAGATACAGACAGGCAGGTAGAAAGAGATACAGAGACAGAGACAGAGACAGACAAACAGACAGAGAGACAGATAAATGAACAGACAGCAGACAGAAAGACAGGCAAACGGACGGATGGACAGGCTTACTAACCAAAGTAAAGCAGCTTCTGTCAGCGCAGTTGGTGGTGGATGCGGGGGGTGGCGAGGGGAGGTAAGGTCAGCAGAGGCTTGGCTGGGGGCTGACGTTGCCGGCAATAATAAATCAAGGGCCTGTACTCCCTAGCACTTTCTTGCCAGCCGGTTAGATGTCGCACCGGCCAGCTTCTGCGGTGCGCGTCCTTCTTAACACGGTACACACTTGGCACTCTAGATGAAGAAGTTTGTGCTGCATAGATGTAGAAGTTTGTGCTGCAGACAACACTCAGATGTTCAAGTCGAAGGGGAATTTGTTTTTGAGCGGTCCTGACGTTAACTGTTTTCGTGGCACGTAGTTTACTACGTTTCATCTTGATGCATATACCGGTAATTCGTTGTCTGTTATCTTTATTGTTAGTTGTCCCATAGAGCTTTATATATATATATATATATATATATATATATATATATATATATATATGAAAGAGTTATAACGACGCCAGTAAACAAAAGTAATATAAAGGCATGACTCAAATTTTTCCTCTATACACAAGCGACAACCAGTCTATTTTCATGATCAAAAGTGGCTGAGGGCGAATTTTCCCATAAGTAAAATATGTAGTTGTTCTGAAGTCGAGAGTGAGAGCTTGACTGGGAATGTATGTGAGGTGAGGGAGCAGAGGTGGAGGGGGAGACTTCAAATGAGGTGGGAGCTTGGAGTGGATGGTGGATGAGGATAATAGTGAACCTGAGGGACGGCAGTCTGAGGGCGGAAAAGGCAGTTTGTTCGTATCTTCCCCTTCCGAGATTGAGGCGTCTGATTATAGATAGAAAGACAGATCTTGAAGTGGCCGAAATGAAAGAGCTGATGCTCATCAATGACAGGAGAAACACTAAAAAAAGATGTTAAGGGTACTGAGGGAAAAAGGGAAAATCACAGACGTATACAAATTAACCATGACAGACCCTTGACATAGTTTTTTTTTTTTAATTCTGGACAAATGATAGAAACCCTGTTCCCTGAGGACTAATAGCCCATACATGCACCTTTAATTGCCAGGATTACTCCTACCCGAACAAAATCGCCTGGTGTTAGTACAAATGTAATAACTGTGTCCATCCCTTAACTCTCTCTCTCTCTCTCTCTCTCTCTCTCTCTCTCTCTCTCTCTCTCTCTCTCTCTCTCTCTCTCTCTCTCAGTCATACTCTTTCTTTACTTTCCCTCTTTTCGAAGTAATCCGTTTACCTGTTTTTCGTTAGCTTACATTTACTTGCATATGACTCGCCTTCAAAAATTCCCTCTAATATCTGGTTTTCATAGCATTTTTTTTTTTTTTTTGTACGTACCTTCTAAATCCAGCTTCATCTTTTCCTACATTCCATCCCGTCTTTCCCTCCTCTCCCAGCATCTCTCCCATCAGTGCCTTTCCACCTCCTGTCAAAACTGCTACCCACAAATCCCTTCTGTGTTATCCTTTCCATTTCCCTTCCATTTTATCACCACATCGGTCATCCCTCCATTCTTACCTATTGCCGCAGTACACACACACACACACACACACACACACACACACACACACACACACACACACACATCTCTCTCTCTCTCTCTCTCTCTCTCTCTCTCTCTCTCTCTCTCTCTCTCTCTCTCTCTCTCTCTCTCACCCCTCCTTCCTATTATCTTTCCATCTCATCCAGTGCAAAACCTTACCCGCCATTCTTTACATTCCTTTAGTCTGTCCTATCCACTTGCTCTCCTCCTACAGCTTATTCCATCCATTCCTTCCATCACCACACTCCATTCCATCCCGCGTTGGCTCCCACCCCTCCCATCGCCCTCTCTCATCGTTCCATCATCACCACCACCATTGTTCTTGCCTGCATCACCAACATTCCACCACATTCCCTTTCCTCTATCCTAACATTTCCTTTCACCCTTTCCGTTCATTCCATCCATTCCCTCCAGCCCTACACTCTATGCCATCCCACTAACACTCCCACCCCTCCCATTGCCCTATCTCACCCTTCCATCACCACCACCACCACCACCACTATTCTTATCTCCATCGCCAGCCAGCCAGTCCTACCTCCGCTAATCCCTGACCACGGCTTATCGCTCCCCAGGCTTCAAAGTCAGATGATAAGAGTGATAAGAAGAGGAGGAGGGATCTGAGGCGTAAGTGTAAATATATAGACGAGTGTATCCTGTTTTTTTTTTTTAATTGTTTTTTTTTTTGTCTGCGTTTGCTGATGATGACATTTGTATTATTTTGTTTGGTATTGATGATGTTGACTACAATTTTTTTTTATACTGTTGGTATTTACTCTTCCTGCATTTCTTTTTATTTCTAATCTTTCTCTTTGTTCCTATATCTTTTCTTCTTTTTCTTTGGTACTTTTTTTTTTTACATTGTTCCTCCTCTTCATCTTTTTCTTTCTCCTCCTCCTCCGTCTTCTTCTTTTTCTCCTCCTCCTCCTCCTCCTCCTTTTTATCGTACAGCAAGCTTCAAAGTCAGATGATGAGAGAGATAATGAGGGGTACAGAGATTTGAGGTGTAAGTGAAAATATGAAGGACTGTACCCTGGCAAAACAAAAACAAAAAAAAATTTGTTGGTTGTTCCGAACAGTTAAAAAAAAAAAGTGCTGATATCTTTGTCTGTACAGTCAACAAAAAAGTGTCGCTACTTAAGGATCTGTACAGTCAACAAAAAAATGTCGATGTCATTAAATTAAACTGAACGATTATCTCCAAGATGTTTTACTATACTTTGTAATTTCAATTACAAATTAGGCTGATGTAATAAGTCCTTTCAAGTACCGATAGGACAAAATAAAATGATTGGATATTTAATTAGGAAATATATATTAATTTCCTCTTGCATTAATTTGTGTAGCATCCATGAGTAACAACTTTATTTTGGGGTGTGTACATGTAACTGAAGCTTAAGGAAATTAATTGCTGTATATAAAGTTGAATCATGGTAAAATAAAAAAAAGAGTTACTTGAGTACTCTCTTCCTTTTCCAGGTAAGGAGGTGCCAGGGAGTCACAACGGCTGGTGGATAGACGCATTGATACTTTGTTCCACTTTTGTACGACCTTGTGAGATGCTGTTCCAGTCATGCGTGTACATGGACGATGGTGCTCCAGCTGAATACGTGAATGAAATAGTCCAGTCATGCAGGTATGTGCGTGAAAGATGGTGTTGCAGACAAATTCGTGAATGAGATGTACCAATTAAACTGTGTGAATGAGAGACTTTGTTCAATGTAAGTTTGTGCATGAGAGGTTTTTTCCATTCATATATGCGAATGAGATTATGACTCAGTTAATATGTGCATGAGAGGTGTTCCAGTCGAATATATATACCCGGATAATGTCATTTCAGTAGAAGATGTACGTCAAACAAATTGTAGTTGAGTTTGTGCATGAAAGACAACGTTTCCTTCGAATATATGCATAAAAGATGTTCTGACGTATATATGAGAGATGTTGTTTCACTCGCTGATGTGCTATGTTGCTACAGCGAAAAATGCACGCGGGAAATGCTTTACTCAGTTACGTGCCTAAAAGATGTTGCTCAAGTCATACCCACCTCATCATCAGATCTTTCTCTATTTATTTGGAATTCTGTCTTGTCTGATAATACTGGTAAGCTTCGCAGTACCACACCCCTTCATCTACCCATGCCTGTTCTCTTACTCACACCCCCACTCATAAACGCGCACACACACACACACACACACACACACACACACACACACACACACACACACACACACACACGTCCAATAGGCCTCTCTCTGTGTGTCACTACCTCTCGCGGCTTTATCTCGACACTGAACTAATTTATTTTTCGTGTTCCTTCCCGCTTACAACAGGGGTAGGGGGAAGGGGGGAAAGGAAAGGGCGGTAGGGGAAGAGGGGTGAGGAAGAGGAGGGAAAAGATGTAAGGACAATTAAAAAGAGGTAGGGAAACAGGAAGAAAAAAGGAGAAAAAAGGGGGAGGAGAAAGAGAGGGAAGAAGAAATAGAAGCAGAGAAAGAGGAGTGGTAGGGGAAAAAGGTGGACAGACAGAAGCAAAGGAAGAGGCGTAGAAGTATGGAAATGGAGAGAGGGAAGAAAAGTAGGAAAAAAGTATGAAAAAGCAGAGGAAAGGAAAGTAAGGGAAGAGAAATAGAGACGGAGACTGGGGGAAAAGAGAGTGCCTATTGTTAGTGTGTCCAGGTGAGTTGGTGGGTGGCGGAGGCAGTGACCAGGTGTCTTGGGTAATTACAGGTGAACAGGTGACAAGACGTGTGTGTGTGTGTGTGTGTGTGTGTGTGAGAGAGAGAGAGAGAGAGAGAGAGAGAGAGAGAAGAAGATAAAATTCCAGGCAGAAGGATTTCAGATAGGAAAGAAAAGCGGAGACGGATGGAATGTAGAAATGAACAGGACAAAGAACTGGAAGAAAGAATAAGAGAGACTACGAAAAAAAAAAAACAAGTATAGATCACAAGAGAACCAGGAGATAAGACAATATGAGAAGACACAATAGACAAACGGAGGATGAATTCACTACGAGAGAGAGAGAGAGAGAGAGAGAGAGAGAGAGAGAGAGAGAGATGATTTGTGATAGTAATTCGAGCCTTCGGGATGCAACAGGCTAACATTCATTAGCTCGGAGTGGAGAAAGCTGGGTGAGACGGAATGATGATGATACTGAGGTAAAATGAAGATAATAAAGGTATAAGTGTGAAAACTGGATGAGGCAAAGACAAAGGAGGGAGTGTGTGGTGTGGGAGAGGAGGAGAAATATTTCCTCTTCCTACTCCCCTTCTTTCCCCCCTGGTTCCCTTGCTGTTCCTACTTCTTTCTCTTTCTTCCTTATCCAGTCTTCTCTTCATTCCATTCCTCCCCATGCCCCTGTCCCTTTTTTTCCCCCTCCTTCTCATTCCTCTTTCATTCCATCCATTTCCTGATTTTCTATCCTCGTCCTTAACAGATAGAGTACTGTTGTTAGTTACAACCTTTCCTATACCAAACAGAAAACGAATGGACCAACAGGTCTGTTACTGTTTGCTTTCCTTTGTACTCTTTTGCACTCCTTTGTCACTCTTTCTCTCCCCCTGCCCCTTCTCATATTTCCATCCCCACATTTCTTCCGTCTCCTCTACCCCCTCCTATTTTCCCTACCCTACCACTTTTTCCTCACCTTCTCATTGTCTTTCCCTTCCCTTCCTACCTCTCTTACCCCCTTCCTACCTCGCTTACCCTCCCCCAGGTATTAGAGGTTGTTAGGTCAAGATCGGTTCTCGAGTAATCAAGCTATGCACTGCCTTCCCCTCCCCCGCCATTCCTTCCCCCCACCCTTGCACCATTTCTTTCTCCCCTTCATCCCTCCCAGTCCTTTCCACCTTTCCCTCCCCATCAGCCCTTTCATTCTCCCTTCCATCTCCCGCAATCCTAACTTCCCCCTCTCTTTCTCCCTTCCATAACCCCTCTATCCCCCCTTTTCACCCTTCCTTCCGTCCCCTCCCATTCTATCATCCTTCCTTCACCCCAGTTCCTCTCCTCTCTTCTCCCATCCAGTCCTTTATCTGCACCCCTCCCTCTCCAACTTCCCTCTCTTTTCTTCCTCCCCCTCTCCTCCTACCTTAGTCAGCAACTTCCAAAAGCAGCATTCCCCATTCACCTTTTCCTCCAGTTTTCTCTTTCTCCTTCTCTCCTTCCATTCTTTCCTCCTCCTTTCTCTCCAGTCTTCCTTTGCATCCCTTCTTCACGCTTTCCGTTCTTCCTGCTGTTGTTCCCTAAAGATCTCTTCATCCTGACCCCAACTCCTTCCCTTCTTGTGGTCTTATCTCCTCCCAATTCTCTCTCTCTCTCTCTCTCTCACATGGTGGAAAAGAAAAGAGAGAGAGAGAGAGAGAGAGAGAGAGATGATAAAGTGAGAGAGCGAGGCGTGGGAACTGACCTCATAATAATGGGTGTTGTGAGGCGGCATGGGTGAGGTATCGCACTGCACCCACTGAGAGAGAGAGAGAGAGAGAGAGAGATGTACCAAGCAGGGAAAGAAAAGAGGGGAGAGAAAGGGAGGGAGGCAGGGAGGGGTCACACCTGGCGGTTGAAAGAGAGTACTTAGCAAAGTTCGAAAGGTGGAAGGGTGCCAAGAGAGAGAGAGAGAGAGAGAGAGAGGGGGGAGGGGGGAGGAAGAGTCAGGCAGGTGGAAAAATGGGCATAAGACAGGGAGGAGGATCCAAGAAAGGAGATGAAGGAGAATGGGGTGAGCCAGGAGAGGGGAGAGGGGGTGGGTTTGGGGCGAGGGGGAGTTGAAGTGAGACAAGACGTGGGAGGAGGAGGAGGAGGGGGAGGAGGCAAACTGAGGAGAGTAGGGTTGGATTGGATGTAAGAGAAGAGGGGCTGGATATGAGGATGAATGAGGATGAAGATGGAGGTGACACTGCGGGAATGGGTATTTGGATCGAAGAGAGGAGGTTGAGGTGAGATAGGAGTTGAGGGGGTTGAGGTAGTTGGAGATGGGGAGGGAATTGACTGGGGAGTAAGGCAGAGGAGATGAAATTGAGGATGGGGGCGCGGTGGGGTTTGGGTTGATGTGAGATAGGAACTGGGGAAAGGAGAAGCTGGAGGCGAGATGGCAGGGGATGTGATATGAGAGTGAATGAGATAAGACAGGAGACAAGATGGAGAGCTGTGTCAGTTGTAAGGTCGGGAGAGGGGAGGGGGGGGGGAGACGAGAACTGAAAGACAAGATTTGAGGAAAAGTGGAAGGGGTATTAAGATATTTGGAAGCTGAAGATGAGGGAGGGAAATGTTGTGGTATAAGGGAGAATGTGGAACTACTGGGATGGTTAGATGATGCAGGATATTTAGGAAGAAGGATGAAAAGGACTGATGGTGGGAGTGTGGCAGGTAAGCAAGGGGTAGGTATGAGTGAGAAAAGTTAGAGAAAGGGGAGGAGAGGAATGGATTGGATGTGTGTGAATGAGTACGGTTGAGTGCGACAAAAAATGGAAAGAAAGGATGTGAGGAGGGGACTGGAGTTGAGTGAGGAGGGGGGAAGGGCTGAGTGAGACAGAAGATAGAAGGAGGGAAGGGAAGTGTGTTCGAGAAGGGAGGGGGGAGAGTTGAGTGAGACAGAAGAAGGAGCGGGGTGGAAGGGAGAGGTGTAGGGGGGAGGGGAGGGTGTTGCGGTGTCCGGCATAGAGCACGAGGGGGCGTGGCGACGGGTCAGCCTGGGTCGTGAGAACACTGCCCGCCTGCCCAACCGCACGTCTGCCCTGCCTACCCTTTTATCTCACCCTGCCCTCCCTACCTACCCACTCACACGCGCCTCCTTTCATGCCCTAACCTTCCTTTACCTTACCTTGCCTTAGTCACCTTGTCTTACCTTACCTACTCATGCACTTCTCTCTCTCTGCCTTATCTTGCCTTATTCACCCTATCATACCCTGCCTACCCGTTCATACACGCCTCTCTCTCTTCCTTACCTTGCATTATTCACCCTGTCTTACTCTACCAGTGCGTTCACACATGCTTTACTCTTACCTTACCTTGCTTACTTTGTTCATCCACTCACCATGTTTCACTCAGTCTTGCCTTGTCTCACTCTCCTATCTTACCGTGCCTACTTTGCCCGTCCACTCACACATTCCTTGCCTCGCCCAGCTGCTAGTCACCCATGTCTACCCTCATATTTACCCATTCACACATGCCACCTCTGTTACCCAAGCCCCCCCTTTGCCTTTCCTTGGCTTACTGACCCTACCTACTGGCTTATCTCAGCTGGCCTTCCATGCTTATCCTTCTACCTTTTTATCTTTCCCCCTTCTCCTGCCCACTCTTGCCCATTCCTCCCCAACTGTGTTCACCCCCTACTCCCTCCTACCCACCTTCACTCCTCCTGCCCTCTCTTGCCCATTCTTACCTTTCTTTTGCCCCCTTCTTACCAACCCTAGTCCTTTCCTGCCCATAACCGTATCCCATCCTGCCCACAATTGCTCATCTCCTACCTATTACTCTTGCCTTCTTTGGCCAAATTTGCCTCTTCCCATCTACCTCCTGCCCTCCCTTGCCCCCTCTCACCCATCCTACCTCTCTCTCATGTTCTCCCTTGCCCTCTCCTACCCACCCTTTGCCCTACCTTGCCCGCTTCTGCCCAGCTGTGTTCACCTCCTGCTCACCCTGATCACGCACCTGCCATTCTGTACTGCCATACCTACCATTACCCACACCTGCACAGACCCTTCCCTCTCCCCTCCTCCCTTTGCACCTATCCTTCCCACTTCCCTTTCCTTGCACGTATCATTCCTTCTCCTCTTCCTTTGCACGTATCTTTCCCTCCCCTCTCTCTTTGCACGTATCTTTCCCTCCCCCCGCTCTTTCGCACGTATCCTTCCCACTCCCCTTATATCATCGCCCTTTCGTACGTAACCCCCCTCCATCCTCCCTCTTCTTTATGCACTTCCTCTTCCCCTCCTCTTGTATGTATCCTGCCCTTCCCCACCTCTTGTGCCCATCCTCCTCTTTCCCTCCTCTTGTATATATCCTCCCCTTCGCCTCCCGTCCTACGCTCATCCTCCTGTCTCCCTGTCCCCAAAACTTTATCTCTTCCCTCTTTCTTTCCCCAAAATGCTTACTCCTTCTACCTCCTTCTCTTCTACTCCTACACGTATTCCGTCTTCAGTCCTTCACCCTCTCCTTCCAGCATGTATTCTCCTACCATCCTCCTCACGTATCCTCCCCCTCCCGCCTCCTGCACGTACAAATACCTTCCTACATTCCCTTCCTCCCACACCCTTCCACCTAGCCCCACCATAGTTCACCCTACCATACTCATATCCTATCCTTCGTGTACCATTCATGTCACACCCACCCCAACCTCAACCCCTCCCACCACCACCATTTTACCCTGCCTTATATACCCATGCCAAGATAGTGCACTGAAGCTTTTGACCACATGAGGTTGTCCAAAGGTGTATATACTGTACTTGTCTGGCGGTATAGGAAGAGACTTTATAATACCGCAGAGGTTAATCAGGACTACTTTTAACCCCTTCCACTGCTCTCGTTCTCCCCCCAAGCTGAAGGAAATCTAACTGCAGCAGCCTCAATTAAACGTTTTGAAATGTTATCGTATTCAGCGTTTTGAAGGTGTTTCGTGTCTTCTTTGTACATAGACGCTAATGTATATTCAATTGTTGTAAGCAACGTTTAGTTGAGTTCTTTTTTCTTACATTGTGGTACACTTTTGGAACAGTAATTCCGACAGTCATTATTGAATTATCTATCCATCTATCTGTCTATCTGTCATTTTGTCTATTTATCTGTCTATCTATCTATCTATCTATTTATTTACTTGTTTATTTTCATTACATTGTTTTGGAACTCTGGTTTTACATATAGGGTCACTTCCATTAAACTGTTGAAACTATCAAAAGCAGCCAAACAAATTATCATCATCATCATCATCATCATCAAGCGAGTAGGAATTTCACTTTTAGAATTCAGAACCCTTGCCGCGTAAAGAGACTACTAATCGTGACTTTTTTTTTTTTAATTTGAACACTGATTATTTACTAAGCACTTGCTACTTTCATACATTCATTAAGCCCATCCCTGAATCCATTCCCAGAGTACTGAAGAAAACTTATATATATGTCGTTTCTAGCCTTATTATGACTCGTAACAATTACCCATAAAAATGAAAAGTGAATAATCTTTTCCCTCTAAATCTTTTCAGGTCTGTATAATACCTATCCACCAGTTAATGTTTCCCTGCAATATAAACCTATGCTTCAAAAAGCCCCGTCCCCTTAAAAAAAAAAAAATCAAAACAGACCCTTGTTCTTCAGGAAAGCACTGAACCCCCCAGAATCGAACCCCCTCCCCCTGGTAATCACATTATGAATCGCTAATGAAGCAGTTTGATGCCAGGGGAGATAATTAGGAGCGGAGAGGGAGGGTCCAACACGCCCGCCAGCCAGATCGTGGTCCAGGCCTCGAAACAAAAGCGAAACGACTCCGGCTTAAGGAGATAAACATCGCATCGGAGGAGCGCCATTGTTCTCCCTACTCTCCTTGCTGCCTCTCTCACTGTCTTCTCTTCCTTCTTTCCTCGTCTTGTTTTCCTACTTCTTTCCTTTCTTGTTTTTCCTCCTTCTCTTGCTTCTTTCCCTTCCTTGTTTTTCCTCCTTTTCTTCTCTCCTTTTCCTGTTTTACTCCTTCTCTTTCCTCTTCTTTCTTCCACTTTCATATTCTTCTAATTTCTCCATTTTCCAGCCTTCTGTTTTTATTTTTATTTGATTTTTTCTCAAGCATCGTGTTCAAGGAAGCCATTACTCCTCTTGCATTAGCTGCTTCTCACTGTCTTATCTTCCTTCTTTCTTTTTTCTTGTTTTTCCTACTCCTCTTCCTTCTTCTCTTCTTCCTTCCTATTTTCCTGCCTTGTTTTAATTTTCCTAATCTCGCTGCCTCTCGCTGTCTTCTCCTCCATCTTCCTTTTTCCTGCTTTTTTCCCTTTTATCCTTCCTTTCTTCCTTTTTGGTGCTCTTCTAAACTTGGTCATTTTTCCACCTTTTTTTTTTTTTTCCTGGAATATCGCATTCTTAGAAGTAATTGTCCTCTCTACTCTTGCTGTCCCTATGCTGCTTTTCTTTTTCCTCCTCCTGTTTTCCTCCTCTTCCTTCTTCTTCTGTGCTTTCTTCCTCTTTTCCTGTCATCTATTTTAATTTTCCTAAAACATCGTGTTCGCAAAGGCCATTGTTCCTGATTCTCTTGCAGCCTATCACTGTCTTCTCTTCCTCTGTCTCTTAATACCCCCCTCCCCTCTCTCTAAGCTTTCTTCGTTTCATCTTCGTTCGTATTGTTCTTCCTTTTACATTTACCTCTGCCAACAGTTGGACGGAGGTTACGTATTCACCTTTGTCTGTTTGTGTACAAGATACCTTAGAAGGTTGTTATCGGATTTCAATTCAATTTGTTGGCTATATGGGCAGTGGGTTAAGGTAGAGTTTATTGGATTTTATGGCGAATCGGAATGTGGATGCGGTAATAAATCATCAGTGTCTTATTTCCATACTCCTTTATTAACACCCTTAACGTCATGCACTCCGTTAGTTGCCTTCACAATAATTTTTCTTGAGTTTTCTTCTTTCATATTAAAACTCCTATATGTTTCGCGCCCCATCCACTCCAGTTGTCATTTTTACCATCACTTCATCATCCTTCTTGTTTTTCGTATTTCTTCGTTAGTTTCAAACCCCGCTGTAGTTCATCCTTTTTTACATTTCATTCATCAGTCTTCTTTTCTCTTCTATAATCTCTCTTTCCCTACCCACACTCCCTTACCCACCTCCCTCCCCCTCATCTCTCATCATTTCTTCCCACGTACAGCTTTAAAATCTCCATGTTTTTTCTTTCTTTCTTTCTTTTTCTTTTTTTTTGCTCTTCTTTCATTTCAATTTTTCCTTTACCTTCTCCATTCGCTAAAACTTTCCCTTTTCCTCTCTAAACCTTGTCTTGTCCTTTTTCACAAGTTACATAAAAACTCATCATCTTCTTCCCTCTTTTATTTGTTTTATTTTTGTTCTATTTCCCTCCCTTTTCCTCCCACTGGGCATTATTTGTGAACTTCATCCCTTGATCAATTACCTTTTTCCTCCACCCCCTCAGTGCGATGTCGTCTTGCTGTCACTTATATTTTACTTTGTTATGAAAAGACCTCACATAATGGAGTAGTAGAAATTTTAAAAAAATAAAAAAATCTTTATCCTCCGGCGCGGACGCCTTTTTAAATACTTACAGCCAGACGACTTTATTAAGCAGAGAAAATGCCTACGTAGTCAGAGGGTTAAGCCCAATCCAGCCCCTCTCCCCACCCGATATGCTGCACAATTTCCATAAAAGCCTGCCTCTTCTTTCTTCTGTTTGTAATGGAGAAGGAGGGTAGATGAGGTTAATATTTCTCGCCTTTTCATAGGAGGGGGGGTAGGCAAGCCTTTGGATGTTAGAGGATGCCGGTGAGAGAGATAAAGTTAAGTGTTGGGTATGATGATGATGGTAGTGGTAGCGAGGGAGATGGTGTAATGCGTTGATGATCATGATGCTACTGATGATGGTGATGGTAAGATGAATGTATAATATTTATGTCAGTGCCGACGATTATTTTAATGATGATGCTGATGGTGCGAGATAATATAAGTTTTCTTGATGATGGGATTAGAACGATGGAGTAAATGTTGATGATGATGATGATGATGATGATGATGATCATCATCATCATCATCATCATCATCATCATCATCATCATCACCATCATCATCATCATCACCATCACCTTCTCCTCCTCCCCCTTCTTCTTCCTTCTTCATGGTTTGGTCCTCTACTTGTTGGTTTCCATGGCGACGCAGCGAGACTCCTTAGGCACCTCATTCACGTCATCGGGAGCGTGATCCCTCATCTCGCCCTCACTCCCCCTCCCTTCACATTTCACTCCCTCGCCCTGGCCCTGTCTCTCCCTCACAACCTCTCACCTTGCTCCTTTCTCTCAATCTCACCCTTTCTTTAACTCTCATTCTGACTTTCCCCTGCTTCACCCCTTCACATTTGACCTCTCCTTGCTCTCACTACCTCTCACCCTCCTCCGTTCCCTCCTCTCACCCTTACTTTCACTCTTACCTTGACTCCTCTGATCCCTTCACCCTGTTTCACCCTCTTTCCCAAACGCACTCTAACTTAATTCTAATCTCCCTTGACCTCTGTTTCCTCTGACTTACTCTCACCTTTTTCCTCACTGTCTTCCTTCCTCCCTATTTCCCTTTTCTTCGACCTTCTTCATTCCTCCCTCCCTATGATTCTCCCTTCACTTTGTTTGTGCCAATATTTCACCCTCCCTCCTTCCCTCTCTTCCGCACCCTCACCCTCACCCTACCTTGATAATTCACCCTCACTCTTACCCGAAAGCACTCTTTCACACCCTCACCCTTACCCTCGCCTCACCCGATCAAATCTCACCCTCCCTCACCCTCCAGTCCCTTACCTCGGCCACCATTCACCCTCCCTTACCTCCCCCTGTTTCACTTTTTGCCTGTGCTTCACCCTCTTTCCCTCACCCTCACCCACTCATCGTCGCATTCCCTCCGTCACCCTCGGCTACACCCTGTTTCACACCCTCTCACCCTTACCTTTACCCACTCTAATCTTCACTCTTTCCCTGATTCACCATCCTTCACATCATACTCACCCTCACCTTACCTGGACAACGCCTTCACCCTTTCACTCTCTCTGTTTCACCCTTTCTCACCCTATCACTTTCACCTCATTTCATCCATCTCTCATTCACACTGTCTCCTTTACTAACATCTTCCTTCATCTTCCTTTGCTTCGACCCCCGTCCCTTGCTCGTCCTGGCCTCATGTTTACCCTCCCCCTCTCTTACCCTCATCCTGGACTTCACCCTCACCCTCCCTGACCTTTTCCCTGATCCAGTTTCGCACCTCCTCCCTCACCCTCACTCTCACATCCCATTTCATCCTCACTCACTCTCACTCTTCTTGACCCTCGTTTCCCCCACCCACTATTCCACTTCCTTCCTGACTCTCCCTCACCCTCACCCTCAATCCCCCTTCACCCTGACCCTCGCTTTCTCCCACCCACTTCCCTACATCCTTCCCAGCCACCCCTCACCCCTTCACCCTCACCCTGACCCCAACCCTTCGTGAATATGCCTTGATTAATCCCCACCCGTTCTGACCCTGCACCCGCCACACGTCTTCCCCCCCCCCCCTGCCTTCCTCCTCTCTCTCTCTCTCTCTCTCTCTCTCTCTCTCTCTCTCTCTCTCTCTCTCTCTCTCTCTCTCTCTCTCTCTCTCTCTCTCTCTCTCTCTCTCTCTCTCTCTCTCTCTCTCTCTCTCTCTCTCTCTCTGTTTCTCCCTTTGACCGCCTCAGGGCCCCCCCCCTCACCCACATGGAACTCTGTGTGTGTGTGTGTGTGTGTGTGTGTGTGTGTGTGTGTGTGTGTGTGTGTGTGTGTGTGTGTGTGTGTGTGTGTGTGTGTGCGACTTTACTTCACTCAAAGATGAAACCATCAAAGTAGTGCTCTTCCTTAACCAAAATGTGTGTCCTTCACAAAGAAACTCAGAATAGCTTTTTTTTTTCTTTTTTAATACAACGTAGCACAACACCTCCGTATAACTCCCTCAGTACGAGTGTCTTCCCTAATTTAAATAAACTTCTCGCTTTCAGCCTTTGGTTCCTTCTTCCTTGCATTAAAAAAAAGTTAACCCTGTCATGATTTAGACATTTATAGTCACAGGAGTCAGAGCGTTTAAAGAAAGAAAAAAGTTATATTGTTACTGAGGAGGTTTGGAGTGAGTGTTGGAGGACAGAATGATCGAGTGAGAGACGTTCCCGGAGTCGATCACTTTACTACTGAAGGAATTAAAAAGAAATACATCGAATTTTAGTTTTGCAACATTGGGTGAGTTTTGGCCTCTGTGTTGTCGTTTACTTGCTGCTGTTTGTGAATTTGTGTTGTGTTTACATTACTTTTTACACACCTATGATTATTAGTCCCTTGAATTAGGCGACCTACTTTATTGGTGTTTTACCCTAACCTCCCAGTTATTCTCTCTCTCTCTCTCTCTCTCTCTCTCTCTCTCTCTCTCTCTCTCTCTCTCTCTCTCTCTCTCTCTCTCTCTCTCTCACTCACTCAGCCTGAAAGTGATCTCTTTTAGTAAAGCTTCTTTCCTAGGGTGTCTTAAGCTAAATAGAATCGTATAGAAAAAGAAAGAATTAAAGGCGTCATCGTGTTGAAGATATCAGCCCTTTCTCCGTTATGGGTTCACATATTCAGGCCAACACCATATGATTTTGTTGTTTAAAAAAATCCCATCAGTCAAACAATGTACACTTGTTTATATTACGTTAAGTTGACATGTGCGATCCACGTCGTTTAGCTTCACAAAAATTCGAGCCCTGTGCTCCGTAAAATTGTTGTGAAATAAGGTGTACTGTTCATGGTTATGCTGTAGAAGGAGATGGATCCTGAACCAGACTGAAGGACAAGGCAGTGGAGTTATCTATAGGTTTTTGTGGTAGGAGGGGTCGTTGATGTGTAGGTACAAAAATTCTTGAAACCAAATTCTTCGGGTTAGGTAGTCAGCCAATAGATGAATTAGTAGATAGATTGCAAGCTCTAAACATATAAATACCCTGGTTTTGTGGCAAAGAGAACATTAAGTTTCGTATTGTGTAAACTTCCTAAAGAAATATCTAATCTAAGGCTTTCACTGACAGCCAGATTACAATGAGAGAGTAAAAAAAAAAATAAAAAATGGCACCCTGTGGAGAAATGAGTATTGACCTTTTCAGTAAGACGATGCTTCAGTATACTCGTATATCAGTCTTACTATCACCATGTGGTAGCACTGATATGACTGGGTCGTGGAGATACCTGGATTATACAAACGTCCCTCAACAGCCTCCCTGTCCCCAAAAGGTGAAAGGAGGACCGCAGGAGGAAAACAGCTTAAACATGCAGTCCACTGGGTTCATGTTTCGGATGAACCCAGGACTACAGCTACTACTGCTACTACTACTGTTACCTCCAAACGATTTAAATCCACCTACGTAGACTTTTCATAATGAAAGGGATGATTCAGCTTCCTTTATGTCCTTCAGGTCGACGTTATCTTATTTCATTTAATTCTCTTTGCCTCAAGAACCTATGTATCTATCTGTCTAAAGCCAGTCGCATTAATCCCTTAAGGGGTGGCCACAAACAAATCGCCTCCATGTCGCCCCGTCCCCTGCCATCTCGCTGCCTTCTCCACTCCACTCCATCCCTCCATCTCCTTCTGTATGTATCCTAATTAAAACCTTCAGTACTATGTCTTACTATTTTTTACGGTACCCCAAAGCTTTAGATAAACCTTTTGTGTAAGTGGGGTTAAATTGATAGTACTGAGATTGCTGGAGATTAAGATATAAAAGAAAAGAATTGATTAAGAAGCAAAGAAGAAAAAGCTTTGTTGAGTACACTGCAGTGGATAACAAGGATGATAAATGATATGATTTATTGGTTATGGTGATGGTGATGATGGCGGTAATGATGATAAAGATGATGAAAGGGATAATAATAATGTTGCCGGTGCTGGTGATGATCATTGCGATGATGAAGTGATAATGATAAAGTGATAATGATGGTGTTAGTTTGGTGATTGAGGCGATAATGACGATGATCTTGACAGTAATGATGATGATGACGATGAAGACGGATGTTGAAGGTGATAGTAATAGCTGTGGTGATGGTGTCGGTACTGACGATGATCATGACAGTAATAATAATGATGATGATGATGATGATGATGATAATGATGATGAACCAGAAATGAATTAAGACTTATTGGGGAAACTGAGTGCAATTAAGAGTCTCACAAAAGAAGATGTACGCCGAACACGAGTAAAAAAAGAAAAAAAAGGAAAGAAAAAAAGATGTTACAAAATAATCACCCCATGAACGAGAACTGTCACGGATTTTTACTGATCGAGGTCACTCAGGGGTCCAGGAGGCTTCAAAGGTCAGATGGATGAGCCCCCGTGACCCCTATTGACCGCGGCTGACCTCGCAGGAAGCATGAATTGGCCCATATTTGTCACAATTTGAAGGAGGATTGTGGCCGGGTGAAGCCTTGTGTGTGGAGGGACGGGGGGCATTGAGTGTGTGTGTGTGTGTGTGTGTGTGTGTGTGTCTGGAGGGAGAGAGAGAGAGAGAGAGAGGCGATTGCGAAAAAGTGAAAGAAAGATGTGGAAGAGTATTTGGATATAAGAACAAGTGTGCAAATAATAGTAGAGGGGAAGTTGCTTGGCTTTCAATTAGAGAGAGAGAATGATAATGAGCAGTTATGAGAGGAATTATTTTTTCAGCATCCTTCTCTTAAAATTACCCCTAGTAAAGATATAAAATGTATGTTCATTTTCTGAATCCTCCAATTCTTCATCATCTTCTTCCTCCACTTTCTTTCATCTTTCCTCCTCCTTCTTTGCGTTTCTTCTCATAGCATCTTATTTCCTCTTCTTCCTTCTTCTCTCCGTTTTGTTCTTTTTCCTCTTCCCGTCTCTTCTTCTCTTCTACTTAGTCTCTTCTTCATGCTTATTTTGACATGCACAGATTTTGACGTACACAAGCATAGCTGTTAAAATATTCCATCCCTCAGTGTCAGTGCTATCACAACAATTAGACCTTTCAAATTCGTACTTAACTAGTTTAATGAAGAACAAATGGCTTTCACTTCGAGTAGGTTCTATCCTGTAGTGGCCCCCAGAAGGACTAGTAAACAGAGAGAGATTTTTGCTTAATACTTTACCACCTATTAAGAACCATAATGTCTGTGTGGTCTATGTATCTACGTAACTCACTGTATTTCTCTCTCTCCCTCCTAATTTCTTTATTCCTACTTCATATTACTCTCCTAAACCACATCTCTCTGTGTCTGTTGTATTCTCTCTCTCTCTCTCTCTCTCTCTCTCTCTCTCTCTCTCTCTCTCTCTCTCTCTCTCTCTCTCTCTCTCTCTCTCTCTCTCTCTCTCTCTCTCTCTCTCTCTCTCTCTCTCTTCTACCCTTCTCCATCCCTCCTCTCCTGCCTCCGATCCTACCATCTTTCCTTCTCTCCTTCTCATCGTTTCCTTCTATCTTTCCTTCCCTCCCCTCATCATTTCCTTCTATCTTTCCTTCCCTCCCTCCCTGTCTTCCTTCCACATTCATCATTTCCTTCTGTCTTTCCTTCCCTCCCATCCTATCTGTTCATCCCCCTTACCCATCCTCTTTTCCTCTCCATCTCTCCTGCACTCCTGTCTTCCTCCTTATACCCTTTCCTATATTTTCCCCTCTTTCCCCTTACCTCTCTTCTTAAATCGTCTTCCCTATTTACCTCTCAGCATTACCCTCATACAATCTCCAACCCTCCTCCTGTATCTCTCCCCCTTCCCCAACTCCATGCACACTACCTTATCCCATCCCCATCCCCTCTAACCACTCACCCTCAATCCCAGCCACCCCCTTCCTCTTCCTTCCATCTCATATCCTACCTCTCTATCCGTCTCTCCCCTCTCTCCCATACCCACTATTCCTCTCCCTCCTCTCGCTCAACTTCAGTTCTTCCTCCTTTTTACAACCTCTCTCTCTCACACCCTTCCTCTCTATCCGTCTCTCCTTTCTTTCCTTCATCTCCATCCATCTAACTCTCCCCCTCCCTCTCCTCACCCACAACCACAGTCATCCTCTTCCACCTGTGCTTTCATACCGTTTCTCTCCATCCATCTCTCCCTTCCCTCCCACTCCCACTGTCCTTCCCATCTCCTCTCATCCTCCTTCGCCTCTTCCACTACCCCAGCCATCCCAATCATCCTCCCTTCCTCTCATACCCCTCCTCAATATCAGTCTTCCCCTTCCCTCCAACTCCCACTGTGGCTGTTACCTCTCCCTCAACCCCAAACTTTCCCCCCTCTTCCTCCCTCCCTCTCTTATTCTTCCTTTCTACCCGCCTCTCCCTCTCTTCCTACTCCTGTTATACCTTGTCCTTCTCTACTCCTTTCCTTCTGTCTTCTCCCCCAATCTCATCCCTCCCGCTTTTGCTTCTTCCCTCTCATACCCTTCCTATCTTTCCATTTCTCCCTTCCCTCCTACCCCCTTCCTCCTCTCCTCTCCCACATCCTCAGCCATTATCTCTTCCTCCTTTCCTCTCTACGTCTCTCCCATCCCTCCCACTCCCACTTTCCCCGTACCTCTCCTCTCCCACATTCTCAGCCATTGCTCTCTTCCCCCTTTCGTCTCATACCCTTCCTCTCTCCGTCCCTCCCTTCCCTCCTACTCCCCCTCTCCCCTTCCTTCTCCTCTCCCACATCCCCAGCCCCTCCCCCTCTTTCGTCTCTTCAAAAGTCGTGTAAATCAGCTGCAATTTGTTGGACGTAATTCAGCTGACTTTATGGCAGTGTCTACAACCGCGAGTTATGTGTGGCCGGGGAAAAAGTGGAAGAAAATACTCGCTGCCTTGATTTCCATGAGAATAGCTTGAGAAATCGTTCCTTTTTGGCCTCTTTGTGTGTGTGCGTATGTGTGTGTGAGAGAGAAAGAGAGAGAGAGAGAGAGAGAGAGAGAGGAGAGAGAGATATTGAGAAACAGCCAGTGTGCATTTATGTGTTTGTATGTGTATCGGGGGACTTGCGTGTGTGTGTGTGTGTGTGTGTGTGTGTGTGTGTGTGTGTGTGTGTGTGTGTGTGTGTGTGTGTGTGTGTGTGTGTGTGTGTGTGTGTGTGCGCGCTTATACCAGTGAGCGTGTGTGTCTTACCTTCGGCCCCTCCCACCTACCATTCTCCTACCACCCCCATTCTTCTTCCCTCTTCTTCCCATTCTTCTGCCCCTTTTGTCCCTCCGTGTCCCCCATTATTCTCAGGAACCAGGATGATGATGAATGGATTACCGAGTTGCTTCAAAGGGGCGAGGTAAAGGGTTGGGATCTCAGGGGGGCCTTTAAAAGGGGTGTTTAGGTGGGTTCTGGGGAAAGACTGGGGGGATTATGACAAAGGGGGGAAAGGGCTGGAGATTAACCCCTTCACTGCGACAGACCACCCTTTAAGCTGAATGAAACTGCCTGGCGGTATTGTTAGGAAGAAAAGAACTGAGAAGACTTGGTAAAGATGCTATGCTTTTTTCACCTTAAACTGGCTAAGATTTTTACCCTTTGCGTTTTATTCCTCGTAGTTCATTGGCAGAAAAATGATAATACTGCGGCTCTGCAACCTTTTCATTGCACTTCTTCGTGACTAGTATATTCTAATGCTAATCTCTTCATATTACTCAGCACTCATGATGAACAGATGGCAGTTTTAGGCCAAGTTAGAGTGAAAAGAGTATAACTGATTATTTTTTCTAACTCAAACGCGAGATGTTTTCCCATTTCTGAATTAAGTAATTTGGATGCACTAGTAATAAAAAAAAAAATTGAAGAAATCTCCGTGAAAAAGAAAAGAGAGAGCTGGGACTTGTGGCCGTAACCTCGTGGACATTGGAGGCTCCCTGTTATTTATTGCTCACCAGTTTCTTTCAGCATATGGAACTTTAGTTTTCTCTAGTATGCTGCTTACACACACACATACACACACACACACACACACACACACACACACACACACACACACGGGGGGGGGGGAGATGAGCGAGCGAGCATGTGGTATACTGTATATTGGTGACTGGTACAAAGTGAGCAGAGTATGTAATGAGAGTGGTAAAGGATGGGGGATGTTAGAGTGACCCGACAGTGACTGGAGAACTGGAATACGTTTGGTGTGGGTAGTGGATTAGGGTGGCATCGGGTAGGAGACTGACAGAGGACCTATGCTTGTTGAATTAGGAGACTTCCAAGTATCGCCTCTTTTTCATTTTTTTCTTTCTTTTAGGAATGCTGCTCCTTATAACTATCTTGTATGTTTCTCAGATCTTTTTTATTACCGACTTAGTTTGCTTACATAATACACCAGGGAATATTACCGCGCCACATGTGAAAGAAATTGGAAAGTAAAATGTGTCAGTGACTTTCTACTCCAAGAATGTGGTGCTTCAAAGTGGCTGGGATGACCTGGAACTAAAATGGAACCTGAAGCGATACTGTGCATCGGCCGGATTACAGGGCTCAAAATGTTGATGAAAATTGTTTGGATATTACCTGGAGTTATAATAAATCTTGGAAACAAAAGAAAAACTGGAGGGTCTGTTTGAGTTGGGAACTAAGTTAGACATGGTGGTAACTGGAGTACCGTATGACACACCGGTGGATATGACACGGAGTTGTGATTGCGTTATATTGTGAATGAGTTTGTTGAAGCCAATGTGAAGATTTCACACTAAAGAAATGAAGTAGCAGAATGAAGTTGATTATGGGTGCCTAACACCGTCACTGCGAGGGGCCTATCTTAAGGTGAATATAATTGTGTGGCTGTAAAAGGAAAATGAATGTAAAGAAGTCAATCATTTTGGATAAGCTAATGGAGATTCTTTCTAGTTTTCCGCTACGAGAGATCATGGGTCTGATTGACATCATCTTGTCATGACAAAAATCATAATATATATATATATATATATATATATATATATATATATATATATATATATATATATATATATGCGTGTCTGTGTGTGTGTGTGTATTTATATGTGTATATGTAATCTTATTAATGAGCTGAATATTTAGGCATTCATGTTCAATGGCGTTTTCACTACGAGGAGTCTGATTTAACCAGAATAAATTCATCTGGTGATATCTAACATGAAATTAAAAGACCTTGTCGTACTGAACGGATTCATGGAGTAGAACAAAAAGGGGGACGGGGGTGAAAGTAGAAGAATGGGCATGATTGCAGAGCGTTCAGTAAGGGAAAGGATCAAGTGTGTCTTAACCTTTGCACTACAAGGGAATCTCCCCCAAGATGAATGATTTTATCTCATGGTAGCCGAATAAGATATAAAAATCCTTATATGACAACAGGGATTATTGGAGTTTGTTTTAACCCTCAGTACAAGAGATGTCCCTGAAGGTGAATAAAGCCGTCTAGTAGTAGCGAGAACAGAATACACAAGGCTCCACAGTAAATGGAGAAAATCAATTTCCCCCCTCTCTCCCTCTGCCTTTTCCTGCTTTGTCCTGTCATTGGTCTTGCCTGTCCCGTCCTGCCCTATCATGCTGTGCCCTGTCTTGCCCTTCCCTGAATTTCCTTACCCAGCCTTATCGTGTCATACCCTTCCCTACTCTGCTCCTTCTTCTCTTGCTCTGTATTACTTGCCCTGCCTTGCCCTTCCCTGCCCTGGCATGCACTACCCTGTTCTGCTCAGCTATTCTTTTCTCTACCTTGCCTCATCCTACCATGCCCTGCCATGTTTCCCCCGCGGACTCTGCCCTACCCTTCCGTGCCTTCCCATGTTCTCATCCCTGCCTGACCCTGCCCTGCCTTATCGTATTCAGTCCTCTGCTCTACTCTGCCCTCCCCTACCGAACCTAGCCCCGCCCTTCCCTGCCCTGCCCCTGTGCCCTAGTTCCCTCTGTTCCTGTTCCTGTTCAAGTGAAATCAAAAGAGAAGGCAACTTAGTGGCTGGTACAGTAATTACAGGACCACATATGTACTGCTGATTTACGATTTACAGAAGACATTTCCCCCATAAAGTAAAAGGATATATGATGAGCAGTACGTGGGGTAGCCTGTGATTATTACCTTATAGAGAAATTGTGTTTAACTCCTACGATGGCGGTTTATTTCGTGTTATTCTTGTTTCGTTCAAGCGATTTCACTTAACTTAAGAGATATTTCGTATGGTGAAGGATGTGGAAACAGTCTTCACTAACCACTCCTTAATGATTATTCTCTCTCTCTCTCTCTCTCTCTCTCTCTCTCTCTCTCTCTCTCTCTCTCTCTCTCTCTCTCTCTCTCTCTCTCTCTCAATTAACATAGTAATGACGCTCTCGTGTGCTGGTCGACCCAAATATTCTAACCATCCCATCTCCTCTTTTACCTAATTTCTCATTTTTTCAGGCCTACCATCACCGCCATAACCACCATCACCATTACCATTTTAATTACCTGTTGTACTACGACCTAAACACCACATTACCCTTATTGTTCTCACTACCGCCCTTACGTTGTCTTTTTTATCGTTATTAATATCGCTTTGTACCAATGTGTTCGTTGCTAATTCGTTGCCACTGTATGAGCTACGGTTTTCATCTTTTCATCTTCATTATTATTGTTATCATCATTATTAATCTCTGTTTTTACTACTTATGTGATCAGTGGTAATTTTTTTCTATTATACCAAGTACAGAGTCCATTACCATCCATACATAGCTTCATTTACCACTCAGGTTTTCCGAAGCAATTTAGTTTACTCATTGCACATTACATAAATAACGCACAAAAGGATATTAAACCAGTCATATCCGAAAATAAGCCGCTAAGGAAGAGGTGTTAGGGAGCTTCCTTACCCGACGATACTACGAGCCTTGCTACCAACACTACTACAGCTACCAGCATCATCAGCCCTACCACCATTACCACTACCATCCAAAACAACCATACCACCCTTACTATCATCCCCACCTCGTTTACCACAGAAAAAAAAAAAATGAACCAGAAAGTACCACAACCATCACAACTACCACCATCACTACCTCTGCTACCATCTCCACTACCACCCAATAACTAACCATTCCATCCCCAGTTTCACCATCATCACAATACTTTCACCACACTACTACCTCTGTCAACCTTGTCATTACCACCCCAAAATTAACATTCCATCCTCACTTCCACTACCATCACAACTACTCGCACCACCACTTTAGCATGAATACCACAACGTCTATCACCATTGCCACTACCATTCAGAACCTTACCATTCCACTCTCACTTTCACCACCATCACAACTACCACCACTACCTCAACCACCATTGCCAAATTTACCACTGCCACCTAAGAACTGCGAGTAACCAAACCACGACTGCTACCACCACCACCACCACCACCACCACTACCACAACATCTGCCACCAGCACTACCTTCACCACAACCACACTGTCCCTTTGACTTACAATACATCGACCAATATTCACAGACACTACCACCCAAAGATACCCAACCCATTCCTAATGCCACCACTACCACAACTACCAAGCCATTACCTTAATACCATCACTACCACAACTACCACCACCTCCTACTACCACAGCCACTCATTTTCCTTTCACTTTCACTAACCAGTATTCACAAACATTACCACCATCATAGTCTTTCCACTTCCCTTTCCCTTCACAGCTAGTCTTTTTACTCTGTCTTTCCTTTACATGCCAAAACCTTTTCCCACCTCGCTAATCGCTAGGGTAAGTGGAAGGGAAGGCGTGTCTGAGGAAAAGGGAAGGTTGAGACTATGGGAAAGGGAGGGGTAAGGAACGGTGTGTGTGTGTGTGTGTGTGTGTGTGTGTGTGTGTGTGTGTGTGTGTGTGTGTGTGTGTGTGTGTGTGTGTGTGTGTGTGTGTGTGTGTGTGTTTAGGTAAGTTGCCTATGGATAATGTGGGAAGAATCTCTCTCTCTCTCTCTCTCTCTCACACACACACACACACACACACACACACACACACACACACACACGATCTCCCATGTTACGCCTCCCCACATGAATAAAACATACACACACACTGGACTAGGACTGACCCTTGCTTGTCCTCCTCTCATTCTCATTAGTTTCTATCCATAGCCTCTTCTTGGGCTTACTTTTTACTTTCCCTTTTTGTCTAACAGAAAAGATATCATAGTCTTTTCTTATCTCTAAAACAAATCTTAGAAACCCTGCTCAGTTTTAGTATTCACCATTATCTTTCGTTTATTTTTTTAATTTATTCATTTATTTACTCATTTTTATTTCCACTGGGCTGTATTTTACTTTAAATAATAAATCATGTACTGGTGCAAGTATAATCTAACTTTAAGAAACAGTCTGTAATTGTTGCACTGAGATCTTGAAATACAGATTTTTCATTCTCCCTGCTGCCCGAGGATTTGATTGAGAAAGAGAGAGAGAGAGAGAGAGAGAGAGAGAGAGAGAGAGAGAGAGAGAGAATTACATAGTCACAGGGTAAAAAATAATTTCAGCAATTTTACACAGTGATGGTAGAACTTTTGTAATTAATTTAGGTTAACGTCTGACAATTTCTTTCGTCAGAGAAAAACCTTGCGCGGTCAGAGGGTTAAGGATCAATTGATATCCTGTTGTTTGCTTTCATTTAAGATCCTTTGTATTATTTCAACCTTTTGGCTACGGTGAATATCTTTGAACTAAATAAAATCATCCTTCGCAGGCTGGAATAATGTACGAAGTTCTTGATGTTGGCGCCTACACTTTACTTGGGATAGTATTTTATTAATTTTGGCGACATGTTCCTCTTGAACGTAATAAAATTCTCTGATCTCAATCAAATATAATTGTAGGTATGAAATTCGCAAGCATTGGTAAACAGACTAATGAATCATGAGTGTATGAAGCCACAGCCCGTAATATTTGTTGGGTATTCTGATGTAAGCGATCCTGTTATTATATTCTCTATTCTGTTTCTGAATCCCATCCATTTCATTTATAATACTGGGCATTAAGGCTAAAGTGATCCCTCTCGTGCATTGATAAATTTCATTATTCACGCTTATCGCCATTTTTTTTTTTTTTTATGAACTGTTCCTTTAGTTAACCGCTGTTGCTGCCGAGGGACACCTTCACATGGTGGAACTGATACAGCAGGGCAGCTCCACCGACTGGTAATAAAAAATTCCCTCAAATCCCTTCTTTTCCCCCGAAAGGAGGATGGTGGACTAGAGGAGAGGGTGGCGTCAACTTGCAGTCCACTGGGTTCGCATCTCAAATGAACCTAGGATTACAAATACTACTGTTACTTAGATAATTCCGTTCTTTTTCATCTCTCAGAGTCTCTCATCTTCTCCCACCTCTCTCTAATTTCCATCTTTCTTTTCTGTCTTCCGTCACTGGCATGAATTACTCCTTTCTCTTCCCCCTTCCCCCCCTTTCTCCTTTTGTGTTTGTCCTAATTCTCTTCTTCCTTTTTTTTTTTTTTTTTTTTTTGCATTTCCTGATTTCTGCATTCTGCGATTATCCTCGTTTTTCTCAATGCTATATCCCTCCCTATCTCATCCCCTCCGTCCTCCTTCATCATAGTACGAAAAGAGAGAGAGAGAGAGAGAGAGAGAGAGAGAGACAGACAGACAGACAGACAGACAGACGACAGACAGAGACAGAGAGAGAAAGTTGTGCTTACCATAACAATTAGATATGTGTTAACTTTTCGTTACCTTGGCGATGGTAACGAGAAAATGAGAGCGCCAGGGTAGTTAAAGAAGAGAGAGAGAGAGAGAGAGAGAGAGAGAGAGAGAGAGAGAGAGAGAGAGCAACCTGTACATTATCTGCTTAGCCACCACCCTATTAACCTTTCCCCTGGACCGCATATAAGACTAGGAAGCAGCAGTCTTAAGATGAGAGGCCGCGGGTGAGATGGGTGGTTGGAAGAAGGACAGGTAGACTAAGATCAAGGAGGAGGGAGTGCAAAGTAATACAAAGGAGTACAAGGAACGCAAACAAGAGATTTATTTTTCGTGACGTTTCAACCCAGATCCAGTAGGAGAGAGTACAAAGGAATATAAAGAAGTGCAAAGGATAGCAAGCAACAACAGACCTAGGGAGTACAAAGTAGTACAAAGGAAAGCAAACAGTAACACACCTACAAAGAGTACAAAGGAAAGCAGTAACAAACCTATTGATTCTTTAAACTGACGTAAAGGAAATGGCAGAAGTAAGATAACCATGACGTCACTTTCAGAGCTCCAGCAAGAGAATGTACGTTTGATTAAACTGCAAAACAAGTCAGAATATGTATCTTTTGAATTCTCTGTTTTCTGTCCTGTTGTTATCTCTCTACAGGTCTTACGGCAGAAATTTCATATACAGTACTATACCTTCAAGGAAATCACTGCTTATACTCCTGTCGCGATCTCACCATACTGAGGGTCATATGGCTGAAATTCCATATGCCTGAGTAGGATCATTATTTACTGTCCTATTGAAGTTTCCCTACTCATCTTTCGACAAACTGCAAATATTAAGACCTCTCTCTCTCTCTCTCTCTCTCTCTCTCTCTCTCTCTCTCTCTCTCTCTCTCTCTCTCTCTCTCTCTCTCTCTCTCTCTCTCTCTCTCTCTCTCTCGTCATGTACAATGCTAAAGTAATGTTAGCTTTCTTTCCTTTCAGTAATAAAGTAACATTATTATAGTTTTCTCTTGGCACATAATTCCCCTCTTCATTTTCATGTGCCGTCTTGGTTATGTAAATTGGGTTGTAGTTTATAATAGCCTGTCATGACATATCTCAGAAGACGGTTACAAACAATTAAGAACTTCCTTTCTTTCGTATTCCGCTATTCATTTGTAACTAACTTTGTATCTCTTGCGGTGAGACAATGTACTGGGCCCATAATTCTGTTTGGCTGATGCTGATGTAGCCTACTGTTAATGTGTTTTTAACTCTGAAAACCCGAGAACATCCAAGTCAATGGGTTGTTTTATTCAGGGTAATGCAGAACAGTTTTATCCATGCTCGGAAGGACTTACCAGTTGATGACGATGATGGTGGCGGTAGTAGTAGTAGTAGTAGTAGTAGTAGTAGTAGTAGTAGTAGTAGTGGTGGTGGTAGTAGTAGTAGTAGTAGTAGTAGTAGTAGTAGTAGTGGTGGTGGTGGTAGTAGTAGTAGTAGTAGTAGTAGTAGTAGTAGTTGTTGTTGTTGTTGTTGTTGTTGTTGAAGTAGTAGTAGTAGTAATTCGACAATAAGCAACTTAATTACGTTATGACAAGGACTTCACTTACCCTGAGTGACGCGATTTTATAACGTCACGAAGCTCCACACTTGATTATAAGGCTGTGTTGCACCTGTACTTAGCGCTAAAGATTGGTTCTGAGGTAGTGGGGAGTAAAATCTAGTGTAGTCGTTGCTAAGACCGAAGTTAACTTGTCCAGCAACATTAATCATCTGTGAACAATGAGTCAATAGTGTATTAAAAAAAAAAAATGGCTGGAACTAGGACATATGGTTAATATTTGAGCCTTCATGAAATAATGAAGGTTTAATTTAGGGTCTTAGGTTCAGCCTCCTTGGCTTTCTTTCGACTCTTCAACCTGAAGGAATCTGCAAAAGAAAAAGGTTTAGACTCTGATAGCTAGTCTTTGTTTGAGTCTTTGTAGATATTTCAGCAATATTTGGTGAGTTAAACTTCCCTTCTCTTTGGCATCGCTTCGAACAGTAAACGTGAAGGATGGGAAGATTTAAGAAATGAGACCTCATACGTTGCTATTTATTTACCTCCACGTGAGACCGCACCAGTTCTGTGGGAGCACAAACTGTAATGTTTATTATCCATTTATATCGCGGTGTAACACAAGCTTGCATTGTCTTTCTACTCCACTCTTTGTTTCGGACAGTGGGAGGAGGAAGATAACCCCTTTTCACTAGTGAGGTCTTTATCCTAGTCCCTTTACTCCCAAACGCCTCTGTTCAGCTTAGGCAGGACCGCTCTGCACAAAGCATAAAAGCAATCTTAACAAAACCCTCCACTACAGTGTCGTTTCCTTTAAAATGTTCCCACTACCCCTAGACGATTTTCTTCAGCAATAGGAAGAGTCTTTCAAACTCAAAGGATAAACAGTTACCGGGAAGGAAGAGAATTAAACTGGGGAGAAAGGGGAGTATGGAATTTTGGGGAGAGGGGAGAAAAAAGAACGCAGGTGTTGGAGGTTAACCTTTCTTTGTCATAAACGCTCTCTGGTAATTGATAGGACTTGTTTTAAAACCCTGCTAAAGCTGAAGAGAGACGCCTTCCCGTAGTGTCATCGACGAACCCGAATGGAGGACTAGCCTGGATGCACAAACGTCCCTCATAAGTCTTCCCCCCTCCCCAACCTAACGAAAGGAGGTTGGTGGGCTGCGGTATTAGTTTCCTGTAAGTCCACTGGGTTCACATCCGAGGCAAGCCTTGGGTTGCAATTACTATTACTACACTCATATTTCAGCTAATGCCAGGAGGTTTTAGTGTGCTCCAGACAAACTTGGGGTGCGATAATGATAAAAATTCTGACCTCTAACGCTATGAGCGAGGTAGGTATTACTGTATATTCTACAAATTAACGACAGACGATTTTGGTAAAAACATACAAACTCAACAGCCAAAGTATTAACAGTCTCAGCCCTTCTGAATCTTGTGATTTTTTTTTATATATACCCGTATACCTTTTGTCCTTCTTGTATATTTTGTTTCCATTTTGTTTTCTTTATAACTTTTCTCATCGATATGACACTAATATTCTCCTTCCCTCCTTCTACCGTTTTTTACCCTTATTGTACCATATTTCTTTCATCTTTCAACTTTTCTGTCATTTCTCTTTTTCCATCAGTTCGGAGTCTTTTCATTCTCCATCCCTTCCCCCAGATCCCTCCATCTCTTCATTCTCTCACCTCCTTTTCTCGTCTCTTAACCCTCCAGCCCATCCTTTTCCCTAACTGTAACTCTATCTCGTCATCCTTCTGTATCATCAGTTCTCCATTCCTCCTTCCCTCCACCCCTCCATCCATTTTTCATTTTTCCATTCTCCAGCCTTCCATTTTTACACTTCTTCATCGCCATCATTCATTACTGCATCATTCCACTTCTTCACCTCTTCCCTCCAGCTTCTTGTCTCAGTCTTTTCTTCTCTCCATCCTTCCTTTAGTCCATTCTTTCACTTGTCTATTCCTCCATCTGCTCCATCATTCAGTATCTCCACCTGTTCCTCCCTCCATCCATCCTTAATTTCCTCACCTTTCCTTCCCACCATCCCTACGTTTCACCATCTTTGTCTTCAGCCTTTCCTTTCTCCATCCTCTATTTCTTCACGGATTCACCTTTCAGTATCTCCATCCCTCCATTCTTCTCTTCATCCCTTCATCTTTTCTTTCCATCTATCCCTCCATCCTTCTCTTCATCCCTCCATCTTTTCTTTCCATCTATCCCTCCATCCTTCTCTTCATCCTTCCATCTTTTCTTTCCCTCCATCCTTCCCCCATATTTTCTTTCCTTCCATCCCCTCATTCTGTTCTCCACTTTTTCTTTCCTTCCATCCTTCCCTCCATCCCTCCGTCTTTTCTTTCCCTCAATCTATTCCTTCCTTCCATCCCTCCATCCTTCCTTCCATCGTTTCATTCCCTTCGTCCTTCCATCCTTCCCTCCATCGCTGGCCGGGTCTACTTGGCGTGGAGGATGAGTAATGGAGCACCGTGGCTAACCTGGCGTGATTAATGTATTCCTCCGCGTCATCTCCGCCCAATCAACGCTTCGCTCGCCTAAAATAATTGCTGCCCGAATACGAAAAAAAAATAAAATGAGTGAACTATGGGTATTTTTCCTTGTTGTTTGTGTTAACGTATGTAATCTTTTGAAAATCATCTCTTGTTAACTGATTTTTTTTCGTTTTTTTTTTTTTTACTAACCTTTCGCTCACCTAAATAAGTTGACGCCCGGAGAGAGAGAGAGAGAGAGAGAGAGAGAGACTAAGCGCAGTATCGATGTTTTCCCTTATTTATGTTACCTAGATTTTGTTTTGAAAGTCATCATTGTTTACTCACTTTATATTTGCTTTATCTTTATGATTATTTTCATCTTTATTATAATTTTCATCATATAAGTTTTCAACTTTTTTCTTTGGTTTTTATCTGTTCTTATACTTTCCACCTTTTAAAGTTTATCTCTCTCTTATTTCTTACAGTCTTTTATCAGTTTGGTTGTAAGATTATTTAGCTGGGCAGGTCTGGTTGAGTGCAAGATGAGGAAGAATGGAAGACAGAGGGACGGGGAAGATGAGGGAGAAGAGGGAAGATGAGAAAAAAATTAAGATGACAGAAAAGGGGAGATGCGTATGGAAGTGAAATAAAAATAAAGTGGACGTGAAAGCAGTAGGGGAAGGGAAGAAATAAAGGACAGGGAGAGGTGGCAGGTAAGACAAGGAATGAGCCATGCAGATAAGAATTGATGGAAATGAGGTGAGATTGGAGAAATGAGAGAAAGGGCAGACTAAAAAAAATGTGGTTGAACGAGATAAGAGAGACAAGGAACAGACTGATAGATAAAATAAAGATTGGGTCACGTAGATTATGAGCCATGTAGGTAAGAATGGATGGAACTGGAGTAAGATTAGAGAAATGAGAGAAAGTGAAAACTAAAAAAAGGTGGTAGAAAGAGATAAAGAGAGGCAGGGAATAGACTGATAGATAAAATATAGAGTGAGTCATGCTGAATGCAATGGCTGTAAGGAAGGAAGGCAGACAAGATTAATGTGAGAATAAATACTTAGATAAACTGGGGGAAGGGGGAAGGGAAATTGTGAGAGGAGATAACACTAAGAGAATCCATGAGAAAGAGATAACAGAAGGGGGAAGGGGACAAAATGTGATTAGGGAGAAATGGAGGTAAAGAAAAATATGAGAGAATATAAAACTAAGGGAATACGTAAGAAGGACGTAAGAAAGGGAGCCAAGGGAGAGAAAAAGTGATGAGTATGATGTGGATTTGTCAGGGAGGAAAGACTGGATGCAAGGAAGGAGGCGTAAGAGAAGATAAGCTGGAGGTAATTAGGAGGCAAGAGATAAGAATTAGTGAGATTAGTCTGTCAGGTTGATAAAAACAGATGAAAGGGAGGAAGGAAGACGAAGAGAGTAAAACAGAGGAAAGCGGAAGAAATGCAGAAGAAAGAGATAAGAAAAGAGAGAAAGAAAGAGAATCGTTAGTAGGATGCAGATAACTCAAGTAGATGAGATAGATGCAAGGAAGGAAGGGTGAAAGTAAGGAGTGAAAATTGTGTAAACGAAAGAGACAAATAAGGAAGAAGTAGGTACAGATGAAGGTGAAAAGTTGTGTAGATGAGGAAATTATAACAGGAAAGTAGAAGAAGGTAATGCAGCCAGAAGTGGAAGAAGACAAAGTTAAGATCAAGAACTGTGAAAGGAAAAGAACTAAGGAAAGACGGAAGAAGGATAAAGTTAGGAGATAAAAGAAGAGAGAGAAAAAAGATGAAGATAACAGAAGAAAGAAAATGATACCAAGGGAAATGGAAGAAGAAAAATTGGAAAGGAAGAAAGTACGAGAGAGAATGAAAGTAAGAATATACGAGGGAATAAGATAAAATAAAGAAGCAAGAGAGAGAGAGTAATATGAAAGATAAGGAGAGAGTCATATAGATAAAGGCTGGGTGCACAGATAAGGAAGGAGGATGTGAGGTGCTTAGATTAGAAGTGAAAGTAGGAAGGAAGCGAAGGAGTAGTGTAGATAAGGATGATGAAGAGCCAGTTAGAAAACCATTACAGAGAGAGAGACAAACAGACAGACAGACAGACAGAGACAGAGACAGACAGACAGACGGACAGACAGACGGGCAGACAGAAAGACAGACAATCAGACAGACAGACAAAACCAATATATTAATCAATCAGTAAGAAAATGAAATAAGAAAGATAATAAATGGATATAAATAAGGGGAGAGGAAATATTCTGAGGACTCTGAAGAAGTGAATGAGACAAACTTCAAGACATGAGAGGACATGGAGAAAGAGTAAGAGCAGTGAGGTGATCTGAAATGAGGCAGGAGTACAATGGACCAAGAGACAGAAAACGGATATGAGTGAAAATCAATAGAAAATGGATAGAGGTGCAAGTGAATAGAAAATGAATAGAAGTGAAGATGAACAGAAAATGGACAGAAGTGAAAATGAATGGAAAATGGATAGAAGTGAAAATGCATAGAAAATGGATATAAATGGAAATGAATAGAAAATGGATAGAAGTGAAAATGAATAGAAAATGGATAGAAGTGAAAATGAATAGAAAATGGATAGAAATGAAAATCAGTAGAAAATGGGTAGAAGTGAAAAGGCATAGAAAATGGATATGAGTGGAAATGAACAGAAAATGGACAGAAATGAAAATGAATAGAAAATGGATATACGTGAAAATGAATAGAAAATGGATTGAAGTGAAAATGAATAGAAAATGAATGGAAGTGAAAATGAATAGAAAATGGATATAAGTGGAAATGAATAAAGGCAGTAAAGTAATGAATGTTAGAGGAAGTGAAGAAAATGTAAAGTAGATATTTAGGGCTTTAAAAAATGAGTCAGCTGATTTAAAAGAGGAAGGAGGGAGAGTGAGGTCAGGGAGGAAAGGGAGTAAAGGAGGAAAGGGAGAGACTGAGAGAGACAAGGAGAGAAGGGGGGGAGAGAGGAAGGGAGGGAAGGAGGGAGAGAAGTGAAGCAGATAGTGGAGAGCGGGAGTGAACGAGACACAAAGGGAGTGAGGGAAAGGTAAAGGAGTGAGAGAGGGAGGGGAGAAGGGAGAGAGAGAGACGAGAATAATGGAGGCAGAGGGGGGGGGAGAGGGTAAAGGGAGGTAGGGAGTAGACTTGAGGGAGAGGAGTAGATAGGGCAGGAAGAGAGTGATGGAGGTACAAAGGGAGTGGAGGAAATAAGGAAGTGAGAGGGAGGAGAGGAGGGAGAGAGAGAAGGAAAAAATGGAGATAGGGAGGAAGGGGATTTTGTCAGGGAACCAGGGAGGGAGTAAGGAAGGGAGTGGGGATGTGCGAAAGACAGGGGAGGAAGTGAAAGAGAGGAGGGAGACTAAGGACTAATGGAGGTAGAGAGGGGAATGAGGGAGGCAGGAGAGTAGGTAAGAGAGGCGATGAAGGAGGCAAGGAAGGAAAGGAAAAAACGCATGGAAGGGTAGACAGGAAGTAGGGGAAGGAAGGAGAGACAAAGAAGGCAGGGAAAGTGAGGAAAACTATGGAAATCACGTGGAAGAAGGTTGGGATGAAATGGGATAAGGGAGAGAATAAGGATGATAAAGAAGGAAGGAAAATAAGGGAGGAAATGACGAAGCTCTGAGAGGAAGAGGGGAAAGGGGAGAGAGAAGAAAAGAGAAAAGAGGTTAAAGAAAAAGGGAAAGGGGAAGGAAAATGAGAAAAAAAAAAAAAAAAGAGAGTTGGGAAGGGATGGAGGGATAAGACGGGAAGGAAGGAAAAAAGAGAAAATGAGAGGCATAAGAGAGAGAGGAGGGAGGGAGGGGGAGGATGGAAAGTGAGAGAGAAACAGAGAATATGGATGGAGAGGAAAATAACGGAGATAATAAAAAGAAAGTAAGGGAGAGGAACAGAGAATAGAGCAAAAAGGATGTAGGGGAAAGGGAAAGAGAATAGGAGATTGAAAGTGGAGGAAGGGGGAGAGATGGGGGAAGAAAGGAGAGGGAAGGGGATGAAGTGAGGGGAAGAGAGTGGAGGCAGGGAATATGTCCAAATGCATATGAAGAAAATAAGAGAAGAACAAGTGGATGACGCAGAGGAAAAAGTAAAGCAAGGAAGAAATAATGAGAAAAATGAGCTCATAATGAAGAAGAGATGGACAGATGAAGAGAAATGGGAGAATAAAGAAGGAAGAGGACAGTATGAAGAGATGTGGATAGCAGTGACAGCGATAAGTGGAAAAGAAAGGCTTACAACGCTAACCATAAAAGATAAAAGGAAAAAAAAACAAAGAGTTGTTGATATGAAATCGGTGATGTGGGGCAGGAGAGGGAAGAGACGGTGGGGCGGGAGGAAGGAAGGGGGCAGTAAGGGGAGAGAGAGAAGGAAGGGGAAAGCAGGGGAAAACAAAGTGAAAAGGAAAGTTAAGAAAGCAAAGTGAAAAAAAGGAAAGGAGGGAAGGGAATTAAGTAAGAGGGGAAGGAGGAAGATGGGCTGAAGTAATAGTAAGAAAAAATTAAAAGAAGTCAGATGAAGATGAAGCAAAATGATAAGAGGCAGGAAAATTTGTTAAGAAGGCAAGAGTGAAGATAAGGAATGATCTGGAGACGCAGGGGAAGGAGGGAGAGGGGAGGGAGTAAGGGAGACTGCAAAGAGGAAGTGAACGTAAGGAAGACAAAGAGAAGAATTAGAAGAATGGGGGGTGGGGGGGCACGGAGAAAGATGGAGTGAACTGAAGATAATTGTGAAAATCAAAGAGGTATTCAGATAAGGATGGAATGAAGAGAGGATGACAAGATGAGAGACAGTGATGAGGCAAGACAAGTATAGATAAAGACAAGAGAGGGAATGAGGTTGATTGGAGATGGAGTGAGGAAGATACGGATGTAAATAAGGAGGGAGGAGAGGAAACAGTGACAGTATGGTGGAGAGAAAAAAAGACAGTGAAGGGAAGAATGCAAATTAGAACAGGGTGAGGAGAGAGAGAGGAAAAAAAAAAAGAATATCCGATGATGTTAGAGGGTAAAATATTGAAAAGATCAAAGTGGGAGGAGGAGGAGTACAGATAATGATGGGAGGGGAAAGATGAGGATGAAAGGAGGATATAAAAAAGATAAAAATCGTAGTAGGATGATAATAAAACAACAAAGTAAATGAAAGAAAAGGGAAGAGGATTGGAGAGTTAGGAATGCATGTAACAAGGGGAGGAGAAGAGTTGGGAGTGAAGGGGAGATAAGAAAATAAATTACATACTAGGAATATGAAATAAAAAGGAATAAAGTGGTCAAGATAGGGTGGAAAGGGGAGGAATGCAAATAAAAAAGGGGATGAAAAGGGGGGTATGGAAACAATTGGAAGGAGGGAGTGAGACGGCGAGAGGAAGAAAAATGAATTTATGTTACTGACTTAAGCAACAGGAAAGAAAAGAAAAAAGGAACACACGTAGCGGTAAGAGCAATACAGACATAAATGTATGGAGGTTAAGGATAGGCAAAGAAAGGGGAAGATGATGATGGGAAAGAGAATGAGGAGAAGGAAAAGAGGGAAAGTGAAAGCTGTATGAAGATGAGGAAGGTGTGGCAAGGTGGGGAAGTAAGGAGGGAAGGATGATAGAAGGATTAGGCAGACAAAAAAGGTAGGAAAGGAACGAAACCAAGAGAAAGATTGTATGCATATAGAGAAGAAGTTATGAAAGAGGAACGTAGCGGAGGAGGGAGCGTGATGAAGGATGAGAGAAAGTAGGCAAGAAGATGATGGAAGCAAAGAAGACAAGGGAGAGAGGTATGCCAATAAGAAGATTGCAAGAAGATGAAGGGAATGAAAGGCGGAAGAGAAGGAAAGAGCGATTTGGTGAGGACTGAAGGAATGATAGAATTTTGATGAAGAATGAAAAAGAAAAAGCTTTACAGGAAAGAAGTTTACAGATTAAAGTAGCAATGACACGGTGTAGAGAGCGGGGAGGAAAGAGGAGCAGGAGTAAAGAGACGGGGAAAAAGATATGTTATAAAGGTGACTGAGCCAGAATGGAAATCAGATTGAATAGAAAGATAGCAATGGGAAGGAGTATGCACTATACTGATAGTGAGAAAGTGAGAGGATGTTGAGGGGAGAGATGGAGGAGAAAGAGTGGAAGGGAAAAGGAAGGCGGGGGAGAAAAAGCAGTAAGTTGATGATGAAGTCCCCCCCCCCTCCTCAAAGAAAGGCATAGAATGAAAGTAGAAGAGAGAAACAGGTAACCAGATAAGAAAAAGGGGGGAAGGTGAAAGGAAGGAAGTGAGAAGAGGAGGAAGGCGTCAGGCGACGATGAAAGAAGAGGTAATAGAAAGATGATGTACCAAAAACCAAGACAAGGAAGAGGAAGACGAGGGGGAAGAGGTATGAAGGCGAGGAGAGAGTTAGAAGTTGAAAGGATGGAGGATGGAAAGAAGATGTGAGAGAAAAATAATGAATGTATAATGTACAGAATCACAGAAGAGTGGAAGGTATGGCGATATGGAGGAGTGGGAAAAAGTTAGGAAAAGAGAGAGGGGATAAAAAAAGAAAGACAGAAGAATGCGTAATAAGATGATGCAGGGAAAAACGAAAGAACATAGGACAGGGAAGGAAAGTGAAAGACGTATGCATATAAGGAGGGAGTGGGAGAAGGTAAAGGGGGAAGGGAGAGGCATGAAGGTGGGACAAACGGGCGTCGTCAAGCGTCATCAATCAGCGAGATGGATGCTGGGGGAGGGTGGTGAAATGTTAAGTGGGGAGCCGCCGGTGTAATGAGCCTCCTCCTACACAGATCACCCCAGACACAGGATCACTATCTTGCCTCGTTGAAACCTCTCCATCTACGGTATTGAAATCTCGTTCTAATTAATCCCCTTCACCAAAACTAATCTGGCGGGATCGAGCTTCCAACATAAACGAGAAGAATTTTCACTGTATTTCCTAGACCCAAAAGCGTTTATTTCATATAACTGTACATCATTTATTCGGAAGGACTGGGGGAAGGTGATAGAGAGAGAGAGAAAGGAGTAATTAATGTTGCCCATCTCACCTCTAAAACCACACTGAGTGAGAGAGATATGCGTGGACTGTTGTGGGATACTAGATGTTTACAAAGTGAAAAATAATATCCTTTGTTTGTATTAATTTACCTGTCATTTTAGCCGTATTATTTGTCACGTTTGTAATATATTTCCTATATATTTTACATATTTGGAGCCTGTAAACACGATGTTCACATAACAGATCTTGTATTAGCACGACAGTGTAGACTGCATTGGTGGTATTGCACAGGGCTGGCTGGCGCAAATTAAAACGACGATATTCTCCTGGTCAATTTGAGTGATTCAGAGACAGACCCGTTCATAGGCTGGCTCCTTAGAAGGTCCGATAATAAACATACTCACACTGAAAACAAGACATTATACTGAACCTTCTCACACATAATTAAGGTGTTGAAATTTCCTGTTCTAATCAATCTGCCTCACTACGAAAGGTATCCCTCAAGCTAAATAAAGGTTTCGGGCTGTGGCGAGCATTAACTACTTAAGTTCGGCGACGTATTTGTTATACGGTTCATTCTTTCTAACCTTACACTGTTTTATAGTGATAAGTGGTGGCGACCATCATCCACTCACTTGATGTAATGCTGCCCACTTCCTTCACTTTTCAAATTCTTTTTTGTTCCTCTTCTCCTCTCCTCCTACTTCTGCCTTTCCTTCCTGTCACTCGTGTTACTCTTCTTTCCACTTCAAGTTTATCTCTGCACTGAGTGACAAGTCTAATTATCTCCTGTAATCCAGGAAGCCATTTGCAAGGATGGGTGGTACCATACATCAGATGACGAAGTGAAGTGGAGTTTACTATGGTGCATCAGTTCACTGCATGGGACGGCCCTGCAGGGGCAGTTGTTTGCCTGTGGTGATGGGTCTGCTCGGCCAGATAGACGGGTTTACCAGCACCAATAACACGGTTTTATTTTGTTAAGGGGAGGCTTTTCAGTGGAGGAGTTTTAGCCTTCATTTACCTGCTCAGCGAGGTTTCCCAAAAGCATCACAGAATCGTTTGGGTGTACAGGAATAAATCCATGAAACACGTCATCGGATTTAAGAGATGAAAACAGATAAATGTATGAATATAGATAGATGGAGAGATAGACGGATAGATATATAGATGGAGAGATAGAATCATAGATAAATAGATATAGATAAAAGGCGTAGTCGTAGTAACACTCCTTCCGCCTATCAGGCTGGACCCGGATCACTATCTATCGTACAGCGTTGAAATCTCTGGTCAGAAATAATCCCCTTCACTGCTGATAAAGGTCGTCTCGCGTTGGGGGGGTTAACACACACTGCCTCCAGCCCCTTCACTACGAAAGATCTCCGCTACAGGGAATTTAACTATCTAATGGTGACGAAAATAATTTAGAAACAGCGTTGAACTGGAGGGATTGGCATTTCTCTTTTTATCATCATTATTCTACTACTCCAGCGATCAGTTCTCTATAAGGGGTGGGAAACAAACACACACACACACACACACACACACACACACACACACACACACACACACACACACACACACACACACACACACACACACACTCACACACACGCACACGCACACACACACACACACACACACACACACACACAAATAAATAAATGTAAGGTTTCATTAACAAAATACCTTTGTACGCGCAACTTAAACCTTCTAAACTAATGACCTCAGCACGCAAGAAACAAAATGATGTCAAAGTTAATGGATATTATGTGTGCGGTACTCATGGTGGGAGTTAAAAAGGCTGATAGTGTTAATAATGAAGCCAATAATAACGATAGCTGCATCAGTGACAATAATAACAATAACACAAAGCAATAATAAGAACACAAAAAAACTTTTTATTTTATTATCATTATTATTATTATTATTATTATTATTATTATTATTATTAGTATTAGTATTATTATTAGTATTATTATTTTATTATTATTATTATTATTATTATTTTAGATCACCACCTAATATTGGAGGAAGCATTGAAATTTAGGTATACAAAAATTTCAGTACCTTCAGTTATTCTTGGCTCAGAAGTGTTATATACATCTTTTTAATAACTAAAATGTAAGTATCCCTTCTGCCACTAAGATAAGCCAGATCCCTTATAACTCAGAGATACCGTAGATCCTAAGCGATAAGGAAGGACGTGTATACAGGGCCAAAGTCCTTTTTTATAAGTGCCTGCCCCTTATTTCAGATTAGCTCCTGCCTTATCTCTGACCAGCCCTTCCACCATCCTATTTATCTCCTCCTCTTCCTCCTCTTCTTCCTCCTCTTCTATTTTCCCTAATTACCTTGAATCTTCCTCTCTTCTTACCTTCTTCCAGTCTCTTCGCATACAAATCTTTCTACCGTTTTTATCTCTTTTCTCCTTCATTAACTCCCCACCTCTCTCTCTCTCTCTCTCTCTCTCTCTCTCTCTCTCTCTCTCTCTCTCTCTCTCTCTCTCTCTCTCTCTTATCTTTACTCATTTAACTCCTCATTTTATTAACCTGATTCATTTCCTTTCATTTTCTTATTCATGTTTACTTCAAATTCCTCCTTTTCTTCATCTTATCACTACCTCCATCTCCGTCTTTCTTTATACTTTTTCGGTTCCTTTAATTTTCTTCCTCTTTTTTCCTCTTTAATCTTTTCCTTTTACACCTGCCTTTTGAAGTAATTGCCAGACACACTGATTTTTTTTATTCACCAGGAGTATGTTTATCCTGAACACACACACACACACACACACACACGTAGACAAGTAAGTAGATGGGTGAGTGGACAGGAGCAGAGAAACATACAGTTGATGCAGACAATATAATATCTTTATTTAAATTCAGTTAATATATTTCTATTATCAATATTATCTCCTTGTGCTACGGAGGCGGAAGGTGTTGTCGCATACGAATACTTAACATCAAAGCCTGTGATGAATGAATTACTTGAGAATCATTTTTATATGCACATACATTTCTGCATATGGTGTACCGTGACGTATGCAACAGTCCGAATATATCAGTGTGTCATGTTAATATTTTCCTCTCTGGTTAATATTGAAGTAGGTTAAATGACATATAATATTACGCTGATGAGTCACAATTTGTTTAAAAGTCACGCAAAATCAGCCATATAGAAAGTTTGCATCCGATAGAGAAACTTTTTTTTTTTAATGTAGGATGTTATTAGACTTAATTATACCCCTGAGAGGTATATATTAACCAAGGCATACTAACTGTCCATAATCCTTAGAAGAAAATACTATAGTGCTCACAAATAATACCCTCTGACTACCCCTACCGTACCCTTTATTACTGACACCACTGACAGCATATCTCCTCATCCTACCATTCTCCCCCAATCCTTCCTTTTCTTTCCCCTCTCCCCCTTTCATTTTCTTCCCCTACTTCCTTTCTTACCTTTCCTCTTCTCTTCCTTCTCTTTACCCACCTTTCTTTTCTTTCCCCCCCTTCTTCTCCCTTCCTTTCCTTCTCCCTTCCCAGTATTCTCTTCCTTCCTTCACCCTTGTTTTCCTTAGCCCACCTCCTCTCCCGCCTATCTCTTCCCTACCCCCACCCTCCCTTTATCAGCTGTTGACGGTAGTGGCCAAGCTTATCTGTGCCGCGATATGAGGGATGGGTACTGTGACAAGGGGAAGATGCTGGATAAGTTAAATCAATTATGCAACACAGCCTGCATACATTCCCTGCTAATTAGACTGGGGGCGCCGGCTGATAAGGTCTTTGGGCTGGGAAGGAAGGATGGAGGTGTCTGACGGAGGGAAGGAGGGAATTGAGAAAGGAGTGAGGGAGGGATGGAGGTGTCTAAGGAAGGGAAGGAGGGATAGTGTCTAAAGAAGAGAAGGAGAGAACTGAGAAAGAGGGAAGGAGGGATGGAAAAGTCTAAGGAGGGGAAAGAGAGAGGGAGAATAAAAAGGATGGGAGCTTCAGAGAGGAGAAGAGGATGAAGAAATGAGAGAGAGAGAAAAAAAAAATGAAGGAGTAATAAAAGAGGATGGGGAAGTAATAAGGACTAAAACAGGAAGGAAAAAGTCTGAGGGGGAGAAGGAAGAAGCTGTGAGTAGAAATGAAGGAGAGAGGGTGGGAAAGAGGAATGACGAAGCCTTACGTAGAGAAAAAAGCGATCCGGGAAGTGAGATAAAGATGAATAAAAGGAGAGAAAAATGGGAGGGTCTGAGGAAGAGTGCAAAGAAGAGAAGGAAGGAAAGGGAAGTCAGAAGGGAGATTTTCGAGTACAGAAGTGTGATGGATTTAGTGGAAAGCAGGAGACGGGGAAGGATTTAAGAGAGGTGGTAAGAAAGAAGAGATTTTCGAGATAAAAAATAAAGCTATTTTGGGAGGAGAAGAAAGATGGAAGTTTGAGAAGTAAAGAAAAAGGCAATTCCGAGAAGTAAAGAAAAGGAGGGATTTCTAAGATTAAGAAAGAACGCTTTTGAGAAGTAAATAAAAAAGCTTCGGAGATAAAGAAAGAAGCCATTTTGAAAAGTAAAGAATGGGCGGGATTCAAGAGGTAAAAAAAGAATGTTATGTGAGTAATAAAGAAAGCAATTCTGGGAGGTAAAGAATGAAGGGAAAGTTTTATTGGAGAGAGAAGGGGAGTGAGGAGAAAGTTGGGGTTAAGGAGCAAGAAGGGAACTCTGTAAGAATTTAGGGATGGAAAGAAGTTAACATGAAGTAGATAAGATGAGACTGGGAGAAAGACTAGTTTAAGTGCGAAATTTAGGAAGCAAGTTCTGAAAATTAACTCAGGTGCAAAATTAATCCTTGCTCAGCTATAGACGCATTCATATATTTTATTCAGGCAAAAGCAAAATGGTTTTATTTCTAAGATGGCAGTTAAGTCCTCAAAGGCATAAAAGCTGCCTTGATTACCCATATCACTGAGAGAGAGAGAGAGAGAGAGAGAGAGAGAGAGAGAGAGAGAGAGAGATCGGGCTGGCCTTCCTTAACAACCCAAGTGAGCCAACAAGGTAATTACAACGAGTCCTGCGCTGGTTGGGCCTCATTAGTGAGCTTCTCTTAATTAGGCAGCAACCGAGGCCAAGATAGGGGGAGGGCAGGAAGAAGAAGAGGAAGGGGAAGGGGGAAGGTAGTGAGGAGGGGTAAGAATGGGTAGGGGGAGAAGAGGGAGAAAGTTGAAGAGAGGAGGAGGAAGATAGGACGGAGGGTGAAGAAAGAGCAGAGAGGAGGACAAGGAAGGAGAGAGAAGGAAGAGAAAGAGGATGGGAAAAGGGACTGAGAAAAAGAAAGAAGGGAGGGAGGAGAGGGAAAGCGAAAGGTTAGGAAAGCGGTAAAAGAGGAAGAAGGAGCTGGAAGAAAGTGGAAAGATGGAGAAGAATGGGGAAGTAGAGGGAGGAAGGAAAGGTGGTGGACGAAAAGGAGGGGAAGGGAGAAGGAGAGAGAGAGAGAGAAGAAAGGGAAGGGTAAAAGCCGTCTGTACTCCGTCAAAGGAAGAATTTATGCTCTACTGAAACACTTCCCTGAACGAAAATTATCATATCTGCGAACGTAGAAGTAATTGGAATGGCTGTGGGTTCAGAAAGTTATGCTCTCTTTTCAATCTGCTTCCACTTAGTTAGGTCGTGGTCATTGTTTAGCTTAGTGAAGTGACCAAAGCCGCATAATGAGGAATAATAGTGTAAGATACGTTTGATAAGGAGCGGTTCAATAGCCAACTCGGTGAAAGAGAGAAAGGAGTCAGTGGGAAGAGAAAGAAAATGGAGAATACAAAGAATCTTAAATACAAAAGCACAAAAGAATATATAATTGATACAACACAAAAAATATAACTTGTTGCAGAGGAAGTCGTTGGGAGAGAACATAAAGAAACTACATTCCAATATTCGTAATAGAAATAATACCGGTAATAATAATAATACAAACACGACGGAGGAAATGAGATAATTAAATTTCTGCAGTTCGTTATTTACAACACCCGCCCCAACTAACAGCATGAGGCAAAAAAATAACTTAGAAAAATCGTCCATGGTTCAGAGAAGATAACGTCACTCACTGTACTAGAAAAAAAAGTCTCCCCTCTCTCCGTCTGGTGTGGGAGATAACGCAGCAATATATTTCCTCCCAGGCGCTCGTTTTCTTTCAAGCCCTGTGAGGAGTGGCTTCCCTTCTCTATGTACGGTTGCGGTCAATAGTTCGCTTACACCGTCTGGAAACCGTGTCAGAAGCTAATGAGAGAGAGAGAGAGAGAGAGAGAGAGAGAGAGAGAGTCTACAGAAAGAGGGATAATGGCTGAGTGGCGTTTGGGTACAGTGTAAGAAAGTTTGCATTTACTCTTACCAGGGGCTCTGCTAGCACTGCTTGAGAAACAGTAAGAGGGAAGACTACGCTCTAGTCCTTTTTCTCCCTTGATTCCTGTCCCCTGTGCCATCAAATAGTCGTGCCCTGAATTTCCCTATCCTCCGTGTTCGAGGGACATCAGCAACCCTAGAGATGAAGATGATCCGGATACTAAAGGAATTCATTGTTTTGATAATCGAACCCCTACACTGTACAACCCTCACAGTCCTCTTGTCTGTTTAACTGTGTCTCAGCCCCAGACCACAACACACTAACCCCCCCCCCCCTCTCCCATGCATCTCACTCACGCAACACTGGCAGACCTTCAACACAACAACTACAAATGCCTTCCTAATGTGCTATCCTTGTCTTCGACTCACAGAATAGTTATCTGTATTATAATGATCCGTGTTCTGTATGTTTGTTTGTTTGTTACCTTAACACATCAAAACTCATGTAGCGCAATTTTTATTAGAGCAAGGTACTATTAAAATGCTCTTACTTGAATCAAACAATTTCCAATCCAATCGGGCCACTGGTTCCCGAGTTAAGACTCATTTCTGCCTGAGGATAGGAGGTAACTTGACATCATGCGGAGGCCGCCGAAGATGGCCTATAAGCGAGTGTTAGTAACAGTCTGTTTTATAACAAACTGCCTCGATAATATTAATGGGTCTGTTGCTGCTTGCTTTCTTTTGTGCCCCTTTGTAAATGACCTCTGGGAGCGCACAAACCTCTACAGTTGCCCTCTGGGAGTGCCTAGCTGAAGCGGCCGGTTTTCTACAGTCCCTAAGGAGGTCGTGGTCAAGTGATTAATGAAGTTACCTGTTGTCTGAAAGAACGTGAATTCAATCCCAGGTTGTGGCAGGGAACGATATGTTTATTTAAATTTCACTAAAATATGTCTCTGATGTCCCAGCAGACCCACCGTCATATCATAAAATCAACCCCAATAGCACAATTAAACCAGTCCGGAATGAAACAGCCGTGGCATGTATTCACTACGCACGGTGGATATCAGTGACAAAGTGGTGACATGCGAAGGTGTTAGACAAGTAAAAGGACTGCTGCGTCATTGGGAACGGGCTGCCATGTCCATCCCCACATAATGACATAAAAAAAAATAACGTGTAAATGAACTTGGGGCCACAACACCACTACCACCACCACCAGCAACAACAGTACCAACAACAGCAACTACTGCTACTACTACTACTACGACTACCACTACAACTACTACTACTACTACTATCTACTACTCGTACATCAACTCACATCCACATCCTCACCACATTCTGAATCACAGCCCTGGTCCCATTTCTTGCTCCGCGGTTCACCTGTTTTCTGGGCCACAAATGATACCTCCCTCACTGCATTGTTAAAATTATATGAAACGGAAGAAAAAAAATAGAGCTAGTGTAGAGCCGTGTCAATAGCGGTAGTTTTACTTAAGGAAGGGCGTCTCATTAGCACAAGGGAGAAAAAGATTACCAGTAGTTCGTTAGCGGAGCAGAGGGGCGTGAAAGATTGGGGGAGGGAGGGAGAATGGAGAGTGATGAGGAATGGTAGGAGGAACAGGAGGAAGGGATAGGGAAGGGAGAGTAATGGGGAAAGGTAGGAGGAAGAGAGAGCTGTAGGGACGATAGAAAAAGGATATGAAGGAAGGGAGAGTAATGGGGAGCGTTAGGAGGAGGAAGGGAAAATGGTGGCAGCAAGAAAACCTATACAGTGCACCATCGTACTAAAGGGCTAATCTGTCACCTATATATAAGGGTGTTCAGGCTCTCTTAAGGCCGCCCTAGTCTCTTAACCCCTTCAGGGCCAGAGATCTCCCTTAATTGGGTGAAATCGTCTGGTACAGGAACACAAGTAAGAATGTCATAGTACTAGGAAAAAAAAAAAAAAAAGAATTGTTTATATTATCTTTCGGTAGGTAAAGTCTCCCAAAAGCAGTACAAAATTGCCCAGTAATAGCGATAGAAGTACCATAAAGCATATCGTACAGAAGAAGTTAATATCTATAATTTTTAACCTCATCAGTACAAGATATCACACCTTAACTCTCTAATACTTTCTGGCAGTATCACCGCGAAATAAAAGCTTGACTGTAATAAAAAAAATAAAGTCAGCTTATTTTTACCCATTATCTTGCTATGCTTTTCTTTCAGCTGATTTTATAACTGCTTCCCCTTTACCTACCTCTCTATACCTTCAGTTTAACACCCAGATTATGTTATTATGCTAGCCGTCCCTGTTCCTCTATTGATCTAAAGCTCCAGGTGATGTGAAGGCCAGGTGTTCCGCGCATCGTTTCGAATCCCTGAGAGGCGGGTGGGGGGTTATCAGTCATGAGATGCCACCAGGAACGTAGGCCGGTTAGAACTACGCCAACTTCTTCCCTGGGTAAACGTAGTAATATTTTAGACCCTGGTAATTCAAACGTTAATAATTTCACTGGCCAAGACACAGGAACTTAATTTTTGCCTCTGTCAGACGATTTTATTCAGCTGAAGGAAGCCCCTACTTATGACATACTTTAATCTAGGTCATCAGTTCTACTACAAAGGCGTTATCTGTTCCACAACTAATGCACACTTCATCTATCTGTTTGAACTATAATCCTGCAAATTATTCAGCTGAAGAAAAGCTTTGTCAGTGAGAGTTGTTTTCATCTCTGTTTCTAAATTAAGTACCTGATTTCTGAAACTGCTTTTTCTATTATATCGCAGTTGTATATTATTTCATATTTATGTGCTGTTGCAGCTGTTAATAATTATGTTGTTAAAAGAAATTCTAGCGATATTTAGACACACACACACACACACACACACACACACACACACACACACACAGGTGGGGTAGCGGGCGTGGTGGCGTGAGAGGTGAGGGGCGGGGAAGGGGCTCTGAATTATTCATAGGCGCTGTATCGGCCCGTAATTGATACAAGTTCATCAGGCTGCCGGCAGATGGAGGGAGCGGGGGGGGAGAGGAGGGGGGAGAGGGGAGGGGAAGAGAAGAAGGAGATGTAAAGAGAGAGGAAGAGGGGATAGGAAGAGAGAGAGAGGAGGTGGGTGTAGAGGATGGGTAATCGGAGAGTGGATGGGAAGAGAAGAGAGATGTAAAGAGATGGAAGGAGAGGAATAGAGGATAGGAAGTGAGACAGGAGGTAAGTGTTGAGGTAGAGTGCAGGAACAGGAGAAGGAAGAGACGAGATGTAAAGAGAGAGCAGAAGCGGAGGAGATGATAAAAAAAGAGAAAGGAGGGCGAGACAGAGCCATACAAAGAGGCGAGAGAGACAGTACAAGGTAGAATGGAGAGAGGAAGAAGGTGTAGAGATAAGCAGAGAGAGAGAGAGAGAGTAATAGAAGAAAGAAGGGAGAAAGGAACTGAGAAATTTGGGAAAGGATGAAAACAGAGGTAGAAGGAAGATGCAGTGTGACAGGGAAAGGCTGGAGGTGAGAGGAGTGGAGGTGGAAGGATGATAGGAAAGAGAATGGAGGAAGGCAAACTGAATAAAACTAAGAAACAGGTATAAATGAATATGAGAGGGAGATGGATAGGAGAGAACAGAACGGAAAGTAGGAGAGAGGGGGGGAACATGGCTAAACTAAGAAGAGGATAGGAAGAGAAACTTATCTGTATAAAAAGAGGAGTCCAGAAAGAACATAAAATTTAGTAAATGATGAAAAGAGAAAGTAGAAACATAACTGGTTAAAGGTAAGAAAGGAAAAGAAGGGAGTTGATGATATAAAAGGAAAGGCCACATAAAAGAATATGGAATTGTCGTGTGAAGAAATTAAGAAGGTAGGAAGAAAAAAAAATAAGTTAGGGAGACGGCAAAGAGTTGAGAATTATTAGAAATGGGTGGTGTTCAGAGAAGAGAAGAGAGAATAGGTGAATGGGGAGAGAGAGGAGATAGGGACAAAAATAATTAAAGTTCGGACAGGTGAAGTGAGAAGAGATTGAAAAAAAGAGGAATCCAGACGGGGCATAAGAAATGAATGCAAGAATATATTACAAGAAAAGGGCATAAGTGTAGTGACTATGTTGTTCCTGTCAAAGGCCGACGACTAGACCGCGAGACAAAGGCAAACGATAGCGTAAAGAGGGGTATGAGATATTGGAGCAGATGAAAAGGTTAATAAAGTTGGAAGAGGAGAAAATGGGGAAAAGAATTGGAAAAGGGAAGGCTTTGAATAACAGAAATGAAAACAGAAGAATTAGGAAAAAGGTTGCGGGAAGGAAATAGAGTTGGGAGAGGGGAAAGTATGGGAAAAAAATAAGGATCCAGGTGAGAGAACACGTAATAAGGAGCGAGAGAAAGTAGGACGTAGAAAAGAAAGTTGACAGAGGTAAGAAAAGGGGAGGAAACGAGGGGAAGAAAGGCCTATAGCAATGAGGGGGTTCAAAGAGAAAAAGTCTCTGAGGATAAATAAACTTGAGAAAAAGGAAAGAAAAGAAGAGTGTAAAAGGGAGTGGTTCAGAAAGGAGAACAGAGAGATTAGGTGTTGGGATGAGGAGTACAAACGAGCACAGTGGAAGGCAAGCAGCGGTTTACATATTGATCCATTCCTAGCTGTAGAAATAGGTAGAAGGAAAGCTGAATAAAGCAGGAAGAGGAACAATAGGTGAAGGACTGAAAAAGGTAGGTGCTCAAAGAATAGGTATACGAGGAAAAGGATGTAAGAAAAAATGGAACAAAGTTGCGAGTTTCAAAAGAGGTGGAGTGTTCCGAAAAGGAGACCAGAGACTAAGCATATGAGTGAAGATAAGGAAAATGTTGAACAAAGGAGTGAGAGGGCAGCAGGGTAACTAAGGGTTTGTAAAAGGCAGATCTCCAGAGAAGGGAATATGGAGTGGATGGATAAGGAAATGGGGAAGGGAAAATAAGGAGGGTGGAAAGTGGATACACAAGGAGAGGTGAAGGGCGAGAGTTGGAAGGGTAAGGATGGTGGCTGCAAAAGGAAAGGATATGACCTGAGGAAAGGAAAGGGGTTATAACAGAGCAAATGGAGAAAGATGATCATTCGCAGTAAAGAGGAAAGTCTTCTCTCAACATAAGGGTAATTGTGGGGAAAGGGAGGAAAAGAAGCGTGAAGAGAGAAAAGTTTGTTTTTTGGTAGAGAGAGAAGCTTTTCATTCTTAGCTTAATTTCCGACCGCAAAGAGATGGCTGTTGGGCAGGGTATGATTAAGGTAACTGTTCTATGGTTTTAAGGACGGTTATAAGCGACATTGGGTTTTTTTTTTTTTATACGTCTTCCTTAGCGATTAATTTTGCGTATTGCACCTTAACAGCCTCTTGTTTGATACTGGTAAAAATTATCGAGATTAAAACGATATAAATAACCCACAAGAGAATATCTAGGTTTAATGTGCAAAATGAATCACCAAGGAAGAGATGCAACGAAGCCTCCTATGCCACCCAGAATGCGGTAAGGAATGCGACAAGGATAACGAAATAGGACAGAGGAGAAATGGAGAAAAGATAAAGAAGCAGGAAAAAATCTGAGAGAAAATAGAGGTACGTAAATGGAAGGCCGGGAATAGGGAAAGCAAGAGATATCAGCACGTAGTTTTTACTGGATGGAAAGATGAGGGAAGAGAAAAAGAGAGGAAAGGGTAGGAAAGAGGGGTTGGAAAAGGTGAATGATGGTGGAACCGGAGGGAAAAGGAGGGAGAGACGAAGGACCGATCTGGGGGAAAGGAGAGACGGAAGAAGAAATTAGCCTATTGCAAAAGAGGATAGACAGATGCAACAAAACAGAAAACAGAGGAGAAAAAACGAGGGAGATACAAAAGACGATGATGGACGAACGGAAGACAGATAATGGAAACAGGAAGGAGGTCAGATGAAGGAAGAATGAGAGGAGGGGAAGGACAGCCAGGAGAAGACGTTAACACTTAGCTATTACGCGGGTGAAAGATTAGGGAAGAGAAAGGACGGATGACAGAAAACAGAAATACAGAAGCAGATGGAAGGTGGAACCGGAGGGAGAGCGGAAATCTGAGGCCCGAAAGCGGCAGGAAGTGGTGAATGTGATGGAAAGGCAGAGAAACAGGACGGAAAAGAGAGGTAAGGAAACGGGTAAAAGGTGAGACGGAGGGAAAATGACAGCGAGGATAGGTAAGAAAGCAGGAGAAACAGTAGAGGTAAGTATGAGACAGAGGAAAAATAAGATGACTGAAGATACGGAGGTAGAGAGAAAGAGAGAGAGAGAGAGAGAGAGAGAGAGAGAGAGAGAGAGAGAGAGAGAGAGAGAGAGAGAGAGAGAGAGAGAGAGAGAGAACGAGAGAAGGAACAGCGTGAAAGAAAGACAGCATTTGGTTATTACACTTTGGAAAGATGAGCGAGAAACATGGAAAGATGGCAGAAGAGGCGTGCGGAAGCGGATGGGACAGTAGAAAGACGAAGGAGAGACGGAAAAAATATTGGAGAAAAGGGGAAAATTACTGGAAACGAAAGACAAAGTGACAGAAAAGCAAGAGATACAAGAACGGGAGAGAAGGTAGAAAGAAGAGGAAAATAGGAGACGTTAGTAAAGATGACCGAAAAGAAAGCCAGGCAAAGAGGAGGTCGGCAGGAGGAGAGGAAGGAGGTTGAAGACAGGTCAACACGTAGTTATTACACGGTGGAAAACCAACGAGGGAGGGAGGAGGGGGTCGTCTAACGAGGTGAAATGATTAATGGCGCAGATGAACTTGTTAACGAAAGGAGGAGAGGTATATTCACGGGGTCAGGGCAGGGCAGGGCAGGGCAGGGCTAGTTTGGACGTGGATGAATTGGACAGGCTAGTGTGAGGCAGGGAAGGGTAGGTTGGGGCATAACCTAATTTGTTCCTTCTGAGGCAAGGTAGGTTGGAATTAGGGTGGGATAAGCAACGTTGGTCATAATCAGGCATGTGGGTAGAATTAGGCAAGGTTGGTTAATATTTTGGCAAGACTTTTATGCAAGACTTTAGGCAACTCGTTTCCCCCTAACCTTCAGCCTACAACTGTTCAAGTCCAATTATTACAGTTTTCTATGAATGGAGGACACCAATAATCTGTTGTATGGATTTTTTTTTAATTCATTTGTTTTTCCTTCTTCTATTCTGTTATTTAAAGGAAAAAAAAAAGACTGGATAATATTTAGGAAGAGTGGATCAGAAATGCTTAAGTGTTGGTAGGGTAAGCCGAAATTATACAGGGATATGGAGGTCCAGTCGGATTAGACAGGAACTACCAAGGTGAGATTTAGGTAAGAAAAATTTAGATCTGGTAAGAACTGGGTAGGTATGGGCAGCACTGGGCATGGATCAGTAGATTTGATCAGGATTTTTCTGGCATAAGCATTTTTGATCAGAGTGAGACAAAGACTTTGAAGAAGATTACGAAAGGAGGGGAGGTATATTCACGGGGGCAGGGCAGGGCAGGACAGGGCAGGGCTTGTTTGGACTTGGATGAATTGGACAGGCTAATATGAGGCAGGGAAGAGTTGGGCCGGCTATAACCTAAGTTGTTCCTTCTGGGGTAGGATAGGTTGGAATTAGGGTAAGTAGCGTTGGTCGGAATCAGGCATGTGGGTAGAATTAAGCAGGCTGACTAATATTTAGGCAAGGTTGGCTAGTATTTTGGGAGGGTGGGTCTGAAGTAGTTAAGCAGAAGTAGGGTCAGCTTATACTACACAAGGATAAAGAAGTCTGGGCAGACTTAGTTTGGACATGGATGGATTGGACAATAGTGTGAGGCAGGGAACGGTAGGTTCGGGTATAACCTAATTTGTTCCTTCTTAGGCAGGGCAGGTTAGAATTAGCTCGGGATAAGCAGAGTCATTTAGAGTTTAATGAGCTTAGCAATAAATGGGCTTGAGGATTTGAATTTCATTATTATAGTGTTCACTGATCTTTCACACGCCTCACAGATTTATGAAAGAAAAAAAAATCAAGTAATTCGATCTCACTATCCGTAAATGAGAAAGCCTTAGCGCCTTCACTGTAAGCGATTTAGTATTAGAGCCAGCCTGGTGACCTGTGTGATCTGAGCGTCATTTGCTGGTTCGTGGGAAGACTGCTGGGCCTCAGGGAAAGCACTGCCTTGTTTCTGGCCAGAGTCACAGACACTGAAAGTAATAATAATAATAATAATATTTTTAATAATGATGATGATAATGATAAGAAGAAGAACAAGAAGAAGAAAATGAAGAAAAAGAGGAAGCAGAAGTGGTAGTAGTAGTAGTAGTAGTAGTAGCAGCAGTAGCAGAAGAAGAAGGAGACGAAAGAAACAAAAAGAAGAAGAGGAAAAATGGAAGATAAAGAAGAATACAGAAAAACTAAGGAACTAACACGAATCATAGCCCCAGTGTGAATCCACCACAGCAGGAACCAACACCAGGAAGTCCAGCCTAATTGATGGTCCCACTCGCTCATAGGAATACGGTAATTAAATCAGGGGTGAATTTTCAAGTGGCCTTTTTCATATTCAGATATATTTCTTCCAGTTTACACTAATATGATTTTTATTTATCAACTCTGGCCAGACTGTTTCTAAGTACAGAGAGAAAATAATTTTGGATATAATAGCCAGTTGTTTGAGATACGTCTTAACCTTTTGAAACTAAATGCCAAACTAACCTGAACGAAATCGTCTTAAGAAACAAAGAAAAAATCCTAATGTGTTCCAGCTGCCTTTTACGAGTTAAATGAACCGGTTTTATTCCGACGGGGCAGAGGTGTTTAACTCATCAGAACAGTTTTACCTGTGAGGTGGATGAAAATTTTCCTGAAGTGTCCCAGCCATCTTTAAAGGGAAGACAAGAGAAAAGAGAGGAAAAAAAGGAAAGAAAAGAAAAACGTAGGAATATATTGGTGGAAGTAACTTCAGCAGAGAACAATATTCTTAAGAGCAAAAGGAGGCAGAGAAAGAGAAATAGGAGAATACGAGAGGAAAGAGATTGGAGAAAGCAAATGATAGTGTAGAAAATATATAGATAGATAGATAGATAGATAGATAGATAGAAAAAAAGATATGAAGTACTCTGAGGTTAGAAATGTAAAGCAGGAGAGAGAGAGAGAGGGTAATGATAAATCGAACCCTGAAAGGAGTTTGACATCAATTTAGAAACAGAATTAAATAAGAATATGTGAAGATGATAATATCGGGAAGTGCCATTACATAGTCGGAGAGAACAGAAAGGGAGGAATAAGGATAGACAGGGAGGAAGAGAAGGAAGAAAGAGGGAGACGAAGGGAGGTGAAGATTAAGGAGAGAAAGAAGTAGAGAGAGGGGAAGAAGAAAGTACAGAGAGAGAGAGAGGGAGAACTAGGGGGAGGAGTGAGAGCAGAAGGTAGAGAACAGAATAACAAATGGAGATGGTGGAAATGGAAAGTAGTGAAGGTAGAAAGGAAAGGGGAAGGGGAGAAGAGAGGTAAAATGAAGAGAGAGAGAGAGAGAGAGAGAGAGAGAGTAATAACAATGGGAGGTACAGAGGTGGGAGGAGCCGGGTATTGTGTTGCTCTTAATGTGATGTCAGGACACAACATCGCCATGACTCTTGTGTTGAGAGAGAGAGAGAGAGAGAGAGAGAGAGAGAGAGAGAGAGAGAGAGAGAAGAGAAGAGAGGAGAAAGGAGAAGAATGGAGGAGAGAGGATGAGAGAGGAAGAATGACCAAATCCACCACAAAAACGTCGAATTGGGTGAAAAGTGAAAGTTCCTTGTGAAAATCTGTACCAAGGAATTCACTGGAGAAACAGAGAGATGGAGAAGAAAATGAGGCACAGGAGATAAGAGAGAAAATGGATCTCGTAATAATTCGGCTGGCATCATTAAACGTCTGAAGTCCCTCCCAGATATTGAGTTCCATCCTAAATATGGCTTTATAGTTTGTTCTGCGTTCATTCTGTGTCTAATAAAGTATATGAAGTTTAGTATATATTTTAGCTGGGAATGTGAGTGGAGATTATTTTCCCCAGAGTAATAATGTCTTTTCCATTAAAGTGCCTCAGTAAAGACCCCTAATGAGAGGATTTCAAGCACTTTGTTATTATTTTATTCTTACTTTATTTCTGCTGTCTCCGGAGGGTTTTCTTAAGATTAGGAGGGATTTTTCGTGTTGGAAGGATTTAGTACAGCCTTCATTAACCCCGCCAACACGAGCGATCAGTCCAGAGTACTTCAAAATCATCTCAGTGTTGCAAGATTAGACTAAGTTAATACGTCAGCGTACTGTGCGTTTTATCTCATTATATAAGATGAAGTCTTAATTTTTTTTACACCCACGCTCGCGACAACCAGGGAGGGGTATTGTGTGTGTGTGTGTGTGTGTGTGTGTGTGTGTGTGTGTGTGTGTGTGTGTGTGTGTGTGTGTGTGTGTGTGTGTGTGTGTGTGTGTGTGTGTGTGGACAAAATCAGATGGCAAGGTCAACTTACAGAGTTTTATTCTTTTTTAAATCAATCTTGGTGGAAGGACTGAGGGTAATGCAAGGATGGAGCGATTGTCTTGAGAACAATCAGAGGCTAAGACCATAGGTAAGGGTCAAATGACTGACCCTTCAATTCAAACAGTTTCGATTCGATTTGGACCCAACTTGGTGTAAGGGTTGAAGGTCAGGTATTTATGAAGATATTCGATTTTGAGAACATTAGGTCAAAGGTCAAGGTCGCAGGCCAAGATTATTTCAAACAATTTTAATATAATTTTGACAAAATTCAGTAGAACGGTTGAGGGTCAGGCAAGGATGAGGTAGGCTAATTGCATTTTGATAACAATCAGTCGAACGCAAATTCACAGAACAAAGTCAGATATTCTGCGTGGGTGTTGCACTCTTTGGGTGTTCTTTCGTGTGTGTGTGTGTGTGTGTGTGTGTGTGTGTGTGTGTGTGTGTGTGTGTGTGTGTGTGTGTGTGTGTGTGTGTGTGTCTTTCCACCGTCAGACAATTTTCTTATTCATCTTAGGAGAGAGACGTCATAGTGAAAGCTTTAAGATTGAAGGTCAAGCTCCTGTGTTACTGCTACAAGCTAACCGTCAAGCAAAAAAACCACTTCATTTCAATTAACATTCCCTCACCTCCACGAAAGCTAATTGCCAAGTGGACGCTTCAAAAGACCTGTCACACGCACCACTAACTCTTTCTCTACCCCTCCCTCTCTCTCTTCTGTCTCTCTTTTTTTAATCCCCTCTTCCCCTTCCTCCCCCACCCCTGTCTCTTCCGATGCCCGTCCCCACCCCACTTTCCTGTCTCCACTCCGCCCCCCAGTTCCATCTCTCTCACTCTCCCTTTCATCTCTGTTCTCTCTCCCTTCACTCTTTTCCTCACCTTTTCCTCTTTCGCCCTCTCTCCCCTCTCTCCCTCTGTCTTTCCCGTTGTCCATCCCTCCCTCTCCGCCCTTTCTTGTCTCCACTCCACCCTTAGTCTCTCGTCTTTCGCTCCTTGCTTCTCCTCCCACCCATATTCATTCCATCTTATTTTTTGTTCTCATTGCTTTCCATTTTCACTTCCCTGTCTGCATCCACCTTCATCCCCTTTCCCCTTATATCTACTCCCTTCCCCTTGTATCTACTCCCTCCCCCTTGTATCTACACCCTCCCCCAGTCCTTCCACTTTTATTCTTCCTTTCAGCTTTGTTTTCTTCCCTCACTCTTCACCCATCTTCTTCCGTCTTTTGTATCTCAGCTACTCCTTCCCTGTTTCTCTTCCCTCATTCTTCTTTCCATTTCTTCGTTTCTTGTCTCAAATTCCTTCCACTTTGGCTTTTGATTTTGTTTATTTTTGTCTTTTTCATATCATTCTCTCATTTACCTGCTCTGCTTTCTTCCACATACTCTTTCCTCCTTTTCTTCTCTTTCTCCTCACCGCTTCCAGTACTCCTTTTCTTACCCCAACCCTTTCCCTGCCATCCTCTGTCATTCTTTGCTTTTGTCTGTTTCTCCATCCCTCCACCATCCTTGGCTTCGTCTTTCCTCTTTCTTCCTGCCTACTCCTCCTTTTCTCTCCCCTCCCTGTCTCTGCCTACCTCCAGTTTCCACATTCTGTATCCACCCCTCCCTCAGTACCTCCTCACCCACTCATGATTTCTTATGTATTCTCCCTCCCTTCACTTTTCTCTCGCTTTCTCGGTCTTTCCTCTCAGTTACTCTTTCCTTTTATCTCTCATCCAACCCTCCCACCTCACCCATTTCTTCCTCTTGCTTCCACCGCTATTCCAATCCATCTCTCACTCCTGCTTTCAACTCTGCTTCCTTCCACTGCCATTTCCTTGCTATCGTGCCTCTTTTGTTTCTTATTTCCTCCTTCTCTTTTCTTCTCATTTTCTCCCACTCTCCCCTGCCTCCATCTCCCTTCATTTCGTCTTTCTTGTCTTCACTGCTCCCTGCAACCATCTCAGCTCCCTGCCTTTCCTGTTTTCACCTACTTTTGTCTTCTTTTCTCTCCCTCATTACTTCATCTTTTCTTCCCTCTTCCCTACCCCCTTCTATTTCCCTCCTCCCTCCTTTCCAATGTCCGTCCTCTTTCTTGCTTTCATCTCTGCTTCCCTGATCCACTTTTCTTTCACCCACCATTCCACTTTTTTTTCTCTCCACCACCTCCCTCAATCTTCACCCCCCATCCTTTCTAGTATCCACCCATCCCTCAGACTGTCTTCTCTTACTCTTACTTTCATTTTTAGTCCCTCTTCACGTCATATGCTTATCTATCTTGATTTTTTTTTATTTAGCATCTGCCTTTCCCTCCTCTCTCCACCTCCATTCTGCCATCCAGCTTCCTTCACTTCTTTCCTTCCCCCCCTCATCTGCCACTCCTACTTTCATTTGCACTTTGTCTCCTTACCTTTTTTCTTACTTCCCTACTCTCTTTATTCCTTTAGTTAAATGTTCCTCTTCTCCCGACCATTTCTCCTTCATATCTTTACTTCCCATTCCCTCAGTTACTCTTTCCTCTTCTCTCACATTCCACCTACCTCTCTTTCTCTTGCTTCGATCTCTACCCCAGTCCTCTTTCTTTCTCTTGCTTTCATCTTTACACCTTCCTCCCCTTTACTATTTGTCTCTCACCAACTTTTCCTCTCTTTTCTCTCAGTTACTCCTTCCTCTTTTTTCTTTCTCTCTTTGTTTCCTGTCTTGGTTGTCTCTGTCCCTTCCCAGTCTGTCTTCTCTCATTATTCCTTTCATCTCTACGCCTCCGCCAATCTTTCCTCTTTTCTTCTAGCTTTTCCTTCTCTTTTTCAATACCCTTGTTTTTCTCTCTCTCTCTCTCTCTCTCTCTCTCTCTCTCTCTCTCTCTCTCTCTCTCTCTCTCTCTCTCTCTCTCTCTCTCTCTCTCTCTCTCTCTCTCTCTCTCTCTCTCTCTCTCTCTCTCTCTCTCTCTCTCTCTCTCTCACTACTTACCATTTTCATCATACCCTTTGTTCATATTTCCCCAATCATTTTATTTTACTAGTTTCTCTTCCCTCCTATCCTCCCTTATTCCTTACCTATTGATCATTCTTTTTTTCCATATTCAGCCCTTCCATTTCCTTTTTCTCCAAGTCCTACTGCCTTTCTTCTTGTTCTTTATTTCCATTCTGTTCTTCCTATCTCCTTATAGTTCATATCATGTGCTTGCGACTATTCCTGGTAGCAAACTTATGCATTTCTCTCACGTCCCTCCATCCCTCCCTCCCTCCCTTTATCTCTTCTTTCCTCTCTCTCCCTTTCCTTCTCTCTCTTTCCCTTCCTCCTTCTTCCTCTCTTTCCCACCCCTCTTCCTCTCTCATGTTTTCCCTGTCCCTTCCCTACTCACCTTCCCTCCCGCTCGCAAGCTCGCAGCCTCCCTCTTTCCCTGTCTTACCCTCCTTCCATCCTTCTGTCCTCACTCACACTTTCCTTCCTTCCTCTCTCACTCCTTATTCCCCATCTTTCACCTTCCCTCCATCTTTCCCTCCCTCCATTCCTCCGTTCCTCCCACACCTCTCCTCCTGCTCCTCCTTTCTTCCGTCTCTCACCTCCCACACATCACCTCAGACAGCAACACCCGTTTTCCATTGAGACCGGGGACTGCTCCAAAGTGTTTCAAACCCCCCCTTCTATTACTGTCACGCCAACATCCTTACATCCTTTCTCTGAATCCATTACCGCTGGCTCAGGTGGAGAATGGGAGCGACAGGAAGACAGAGAGGGAGGAGAGGAAAAAAAATTAATATGCCGGTCGGGAAAGTAGGTGAAACAAAGGAGGGTAAGTAAGGGCTTTTGTGCGGGCTATTGTGAAGGGCTGAGGGCTGTCACGGGCTGAGACTAGTGAGGCGGGAAGTTGGGGCTGTGTCATGGTGGTGGGAGTGTGGGTATGGTGATGGTGATGATGATGATGATGATTGGTGGTGGTGGTGCTGATGGGATGGTAATGCTTAAGGTAGGGAAGGTTTCTCTCTCTCTCTCTCTCTCTCTCTCTCTCTCTCTCTCTCTCTTTATTTGAAACTCAGTCAGTAACACCAATTCACCAACCATAATTTTCACCAATCTTTTTCTTGTAGCGTTACACATTAAAGAAACTAATAACAACCACCTGCATTTTCAGCCATTCAAAATAATTACCTGTATTTACCTGTGGCCCATTAAAGGTAAATATGACATCAGCTACCTGCCCGCAAGCACCTGTGTTCGAAAAATGGTACCACTTTAATCAGGTGTCCATCTGCCCTTTGTGGATTGATAGATAAAAAGAGTACCTATGTTTAAATCAAGGATGTTAGGCAGACAAATCTTGTTTTAGTAATTAGCTTCTGCCAAAAGTGAACAACCCGAAAATCATGCACGTACTCTAACTGACCCTTATGTTCATCTCGCTGGCTGTTTGAACTACACTTTCCCTCCGCTGCATCCCTCCCTCTTGACACTGCTTTCTCTTTCTCACACATTCCCCCACACAATCGCTGTCCCTTTAACTCGTACTCTCTCTCTTCTTGCTCTCCCTCTCGTGCACTCATTCTCCTATTTCAACACTCTAGATTTATTTCTATCTTCTATTAACACTCTTGGGTTCTTATTCTCACTCAGTTGAATAAAATCGTCAGGCGTTAACTGAAATAGAATACCTGAATTGTCCCCGTCGTTCAAAGATTATGTCCACCAATTTTGCAGCTGATTATGAGACATGTGAATATAATTAGCAATAATTATGTAATCATCTTCATTTTCACTGTCTTGTTCCAGTCCAGTGCGAAGTAGGAGTCTTTCCGTGCAAGATAGCCTTTCCCAACTTTCTTTACTCTGATTTGATTGTTGTTAGCTTAGCCCATCCTAGGTCCACATATTTCCGTCTTGTCTCCCTCGCCGTGGTTCTCCACTACCCTTACCTTTCACTCCATTCCCGGCTGCTCCTCTTTTACCCGACAGTAGGTGCATATCATTTATCTGCTCTGGGAAAGACGTGATCAGTCTTTGTCCTCTTTTACTTTTTAATTGAGGTACGCTTTGGCGTGCTTTTGTTTGTTCCTATTTAGAAGAACCCTTTTTTCAATCCAGGCAAGGCCGTATCTAAGTCTGAGCTGACAGTGCCGTGGTAATGTTTCAAAGGGGTCCTACGGTACTTGTGTGCGTGTGTGTGTGTGTGTGTGTGTGTGTGTGTGTGTGTGTGTGTGTGTGTGTGTGTGTGTGTGTGTGTGTGTGTGTGTGTGTGTGTGTGTGTGTGTGTGTGTGTGTGTGTGTGTGTGTGTGTGTGTGAGAGAGAGAAGGACAAAGCCAGTGTGTACGTGATACATGTTCTGAATTATGAGGAGCTTGAATTATAGAATCATGTGACTCGTGTGACCCTAAACACAAAATATTAGAATTATTATAGTTTTCAATGATAGGATGTGACGAGTAGCTAGAATATGTTACGACAAGAATGATTAACCCCATTATTTTGTCTAAAGTTCCATAATCCCGGCTCCAAGGGCACAGAACCAACTAATTATCTTCCTCTCTGTATTGTCTCTTCATTTCCTTTTCTCACTTCACGATTTACGCTCTTGGGACGTAGTTAGACTTTAGGTGCTACTTCGGACAGTACTATCGATCCACTTCCTTACGATAAATAACGAGGCAGTGAACTATGACTTTTGAAACTCAGTGATGTTAGCCTTTGAACCCAACAGACTTTTCAGTATATTATGTAAGAGTTTCGTAATTCTCCGACCTAAAAGTGGACGATATTCCTGACCATAACTGAACATGATCAGTTGCCTAGGAGTAGAAAGATGAAATACGCTGACACTTTTCTCTTTAGACATAGAGGTATATTGCTCTTCACTATTGGACGCCATCATTTTCCCCCCGTCAGTTCATCACCTCATGCAGCTCACCATCGCAGACAGCCCTTCAACATAGCCTCAGTAAAAGATCTCTGGAAGCACCCTGTTGAAGTGGCCGGTTTCCTGCTGTCCACTGGGTGCCTATATGAGCCTAGGGACACGACAACAACGACTTCAGCAAATTCTTATTCTTCGTTTGACTTCGGCGTCATGAACTGAGACTTTCTGAATTCTTTACCATCCACACCTTTTATATAGTTTACAACATATTCCACAACGTCACCAGTTTGTACAAGTAGGAACTGAAAATGGCTGTATCGCATATATTTACTTTTTTCTTGTAACCCCAGTTTGAATTCTTTGTGTTTACTTCGCTATCCTTTTATTATACTTCCCTAGATTGACCAAAAATAACAAAGTCTTCAGCAAACCGAAGGCTGCACAGTCACTCACCTTCTGCGCTGACTCCTAAATCTTCCCACTACAACTTTCATGTATTTCTTGTGCGTATGAGTATTTACAAGCATAGTTCTGTTCGACAATATTTACAAGCATAGTTCTGTTCGACATATTTTTAAAATTCTCTCGACATATTTACTCTTGAGAAATACCTGCTTTATCTTCAGCCATTAATCTTTTTCAAGAATTCTCAAAAAATAAATGAATAAAGAGAAATAACACAAACACATTTCACCAACAAGCTTTATTTTTATTTTGTTTTATTTTTTGAGGAATATACACACCATCACTGTCAAAAAGATAAAAAAAAGCCGCACAAACGAAGCCTCCATTGACACCTTTACGCTTATTGTGATTCTTATGACTAGATATAATTACTGCACAAAGAGTGACGTTACGGGAATGTAGTAACACCAGCAGAGAGGAAAAAAAATTACAGTATATCACTTAAAATTAGGAGTTAGTCACAACTCTACACTATGGGCCTAATTTTCCTTCGCATGGGAGGCTTCGTGGCACTTTTTCCTGAGTGATTTAATTTGCCTTATTATACCTTAAAATATTTTTGTATTTTATTGCGCCTTTCTAATATCGATCTATATAGCATCAGCAATACATAAATATAAAGGTGTAATAGGTAAAATAAATCGCTGAGGAAGAAGTGCAACGAAATTTCCCAGTCAGAAAGAATAAGACCTTACATCATGTTATTTCGATTTACAAGAAGCTTGGGGCTGGAGAAGAACGCCTTCACGTGGTGGCACCAATATAACCAGGCGCCTCCACTGGCTGGTTATACAATCGTCCCTCAACTAAGTCCCCATCCCCTGCAAGGAGGACGGTGGGCTGCAGGAGAAGAGTAAATTAAGCCTGCAATCCACGGGGTTCACATTTCAGATGACCATAGAGCCATAACAACAAGAAGCTTATCAGTAAATGTGGATACTAAATAGGACACAGTAGTTGAAATGATTACCCTTAGCTGTGGATTTATTTATTATTTATTTACTTATTTATTCATTCATTCATTCATTTGTTCGTCCCTTCATTCATTCAGTCATTCATTCGTTCATTCATTCATTCATTTATTTATTCATTCATTCATTCATTTTTTCATATTTTGCGCTACCTCGCCAAAATATTAATAACTAGATAAATGATGTATCTTACTTATCAATATCCCCTCAGTACGATAACACATTTATTATTTTATTCTTGCTACTTCAAAGCAATTTTACTCGAATCAGTAAAGGCCTCGTACTAAAGGGTTAAGACACTATACCCATTAACCCCCTCAGTACAGTGAGTTGATAGATAGATAGACAGATAGATAGATAGATACCCTTGAGTACGGTGAGTTTATGGATCGATAGATAGATTAATAGACAGGTAGATGGCTAGTTAGAGAGAAAGATAGATACAGTAGATAGACAGGTAGGTCCCATAAACACAGATGAACAGACAAACGGGGGATCAGACAGAAAGTTCATTAGACATACACATCCAACCTCTCTGCCCCACAACACACCCAAACATCAGTCGGACACAGGCAGTAACTCAGGCCGAAATATCCAGTAAATATGGAGTCTCACATTTCCTGACATAATCCAGACACAAAGGCTGATGCACAGAGATAAGAGACACAGAGACTTACATTTCTACACTTCTCTCGGACATAGAGATTGTTGCAAAGAGACGGTTATTCAGACAGAGAATTTATTGGATTGGGTCTTAACCTTCTCAGACTTCACTCAGGCACATAGGTAATTGCACAGACCTAATAGAACCAAACAGACATAAGTATCCAGCCTCCCCTTCCCAAACATCACCCAAACAGACACACCGGAATATCCAGTCAGTTCCTAAATCACCACTAACCCCTCCAGAAAATCGTACCTTCAACAATCAGACAAAGGTATTCAGACATACGATTATATTCACCTTTACATTCTGAGACGCAGATAAATAAACACATAAACATCGACGCATTCATTCCTACACGCAGGCAATCATGAGTAAAAGTTACGACATTCCTTCGCCAGCATTGTATCCTGCCTTTCATATTTCTCATTCCTCCCCAAACATTCTCATATTCCTTTGTTGTGTGCCTCACATTGCTCTCACATCAAAATAGCGCACGTAACACCTGCCATTGCCACGACCGGTAGAGAAGTGTCGACGAATTTTCTCTCACGACTGTGCACAAAATTGCAGACAAAATGCTAATCAGACCATGAATCCATCTGACACAGACACAGAATCACCCATTCCCAGGCTTGAGCCAGATATCCATCCAATGCACACGTCATCATTAACCCCTACCGGAATATCGTACAGTACATTGAATAATCAGAGACATTCAGTTATTAATGTCCGGGCTTAGATTCCCATACCTCATCCAGACACGCTTAAAAAAAAAAAATGCTAATCAGGCTTGCATATTTTGCAAACCTTATCCATGCGTATAACGATAGATAGAAGGTTAATTAGACAGAGAACCAGTGATAGATACCTAACCACACATTCCCAGACTCCATCCAGACATATCGTAAGAACCATTCAGTGCCCACGTCATCATTAACTCCTCCAGGAAATCCTCCCCTAACTCCTTGAATCTGGTGGTCTTTTTATTTATTTTTTTTTTTTTTTTAGTTTATTCTAGATGATTTCAGACGATTTCCTGTACATAAGAATGACCTCTCGTATAAAGGGATTAATGAAGGCTATACTTAACCTCATTAGTTTGAAAAATGTATCCTAAAGATGAACAAAATGCCCGGAGACAGCATGGTAAAAAAAAAAAAAATGAAAAAGGTTATCAAACTGAATAGGTTAACAAACAGACGAAGCAACACGACATAAACAGCAGACTCACATTCCCAGACACCATCCAGACATACCGTAACATCCAGCCAATGCCCACGTCACCATTAACCCCCCCGGAAAATCGTCGCCTCAACATCTCATTATCCGTGATTGGGTGGACGTGGGACCATTGATGTAAACTCTGGGATCCATAATTTGATGGCTTTGTCCTGGGAACCACCTTGGCAGTGTTGTTGTTGGTGTTGCTGAGGTTGAGGGGGAAAGGGGAAGAGGGAGAGGGGGAGATTGAGGTAGAGGGAGATGGAGAGATAGAGGGAGGGGGTGAGGAAGGATGAATGGAGGATGGGAGACAGAGAGGGGGAGTGGATGGAGGGAGGGCGGAAAGGATGTGACAGAGAGCGAAAGATGCTAACATGACACAGACATTCCGAGGATGAGTTGAGGTGAGAGTAGCTAGTAGACGCTGAAAGAAAGAAAAGAAGAGTAAATGAAAAGCACGAGATACAAAGAAAAGACAGAGGCTGAATTGAAGTAAATTTACGAGATGCAAGAATCAGAAAAGAGAAATGAGAGAGGAAATACAAGAAAAAGGTGATGAATAGAAATATAGAAAACTGAAGAAAATGAACTGACAGAGTGGGTTTGGAAAGACTGAAGGGAAGAATTAAAATGGTTGGGATGGGAAGGTAGGGAAGGGAAATTGCGGAGGAAGGGAAAACTGGAGCTGAGGGAGGGAAGGAAGAGAGGTGGCAGAAGAAAGAGAAGAGAAGAGATGAGGAAGCAGAGAGGGAAGGAAGTGAGGAGGCTGATGGAGTGGTGGAAGGAAGACGAAAGTCAGAAGAAAAGAGAGAAGGGGGGGAGGAAGAGGAGTGAGACGGCCTAGAAGAAATGGAAGGATAAGGGGAGTGAGGGAAGAGGGAGAGGAAGGAAGAGAAGAGACGAAAGGAAAGAGACGGGGATTAAGAAAAGTCAGAGGGAAGGAAGGAGGGAAGGAAGCGAACAAAGGGGAAGGAAAAGACATAATTAGGAAAGAAAGGAAGGGAAACAGCATAGGGAGAATGGAAAGCGACGCAAGGAAAGAAAAAGGAAAAGAGAGGAGAAGTGAAGGAAGGAAAGAGGGAGAGAAGAGACAGTGCAAGGAAGGGGCGAAAGAAAAAAAGAGGAAAGAAGAGGCAAATTGAATGAAGAGAAGTAGAAGAGACAGAAAAAATAGGCAAAGGGAGGAAAAGAGTGAGGAAAGAGAGGAAGTGAAGAGAAGAGAGGAGTCAAAGGGAGGGAGGGAGGAAAGAGAGAGAGACGAGGCAAAGGGATGGGAGAGAGGGAGGAAAGAAGAGGCAAGGGGAGGGAGGGAGGTAGGAGAGAGGGGAAAAAAAACAAAGGGAAAGGAGAAGGGAAGGAGGAAGGGAAAGAAAAAGCAAAGGAAGGAGAGAGGAAAGGAGGGAAGTGGAGAGAAAAGGCAACGGGAAGGAGATGGAGAAGGAGGAAGGTACGGGGAGGCGGGTAAGGTCAAAGTACAGTAATTACACCATGTCATTATGTCAACAGGATGGTAATTTAGAGGAATGGTGGTTTGTTGCCCACTAAATCATACTCTAATACTCCTCTCCCTCTCTTTACTCCTCTCCCTCTTCTCTACTCCCCTCCTGCTTCTCCACTCCTCTCCCTCTCTTCTTCTCACCTCTCCCACTCTTCTCAAGTTCGCTCTCTTCACTCCTCTCCCTCATCTCCCATTTCTATTACTATTCTCTCTTCTATACCATTTGTCCCAGGTCCTGTTCTTTTCTCTCTCAGTATCTACATGTATAATCCCATTTTCTTCTCTTCTTCCTTTCCTTCTAGATAGACAGATAGATATACACGTTCTTTTTTATCCTTTATCGCTGTTTTCAGTCTTATCAGTTACATTTAATTAAATAAAATACAGTTGTCTCAAAGCAAGTCCTGGCTGTTATTGGGTGTGGTCTGGCTTTAGGTCTGGCTTTGGGTCTGGCTTTAGGTCTGGCGTCGAACTGAGTATGACTTGGAAGCGATTTTCGAGGGTTGCTCTTTATCTGGCATAGAAGTGGGTTTGGCTTGGATGTGAATGCTATTTTCGAGTGGGTGTTGTTTACATGTAGGTGTGGATTAGAAATGAGTGTGATGTGGCAGTGGATGTGGCGTGAGACGGAGGGTGTGGCTTGAGTGTGGAGACTGTCTGATAAGGAGGGTGGATTAAAAGTGAATGTGGTTTAGAAGGGGGGGCTTTGCAAGAATAGATGTAGATTTGGAGCGAGTGTGGATTTACTGTGGATGGTTTGAAATAGCGTATGTAGCTTGATGGGTGTAGCTCGAAAATGAAGGACTGGCTTGGTTAATTACGTAACTCCTCTTCCATGGCAGCTCATTCTGTACATTACCTCTCAGTATCGTACGTTACTGATGCGGGCTATGTCTGATTTAAAGGATGAAATGTTAAGGTTTAATATGTAAAATAAATCGCTGAGGAAGAAACGCTAAGAAGCCTCCTGTGCTACCTAAAATACAACTAAGGGTGTGACACTACGATGGGATGTAGTTACAGGCAAGGTGTGGCTTAGAGGAGGCATGGCTTGGCAGTGGATGTGGCTTTGGAGGAGGTGACCGTGAGAATGGTGGCTTGAAGGACCAGAAAGACAGGCCCAAAAAGACCACTTGACTGCGAGACCGAGGACAGGGAAAACTAGGGAGGATAATAGAAATGGGGTCAGGGTGTGGTCAGGGGTGAAGTGAGTGTGGTTTGGGGGACTTGGGTGGGAAACTGGGAGGGATGTGACACCTAAGGGGATGCCGGGATGAATGTGGCTAGAGAATATGGCCAGAGAAATTAGAGAATGTGGCCAGAGAATGTGCTTAGAGAATATGGTTAAAGAATGAAGGTGAACGACTTAGATTCGTATATAGGTGGGAGTGAAGATGAAAGAGCTTCGAGGGAGAGATGATTTCGATAATAGGCGAAAATGGTATATAAAATCAAATACAGTACGTATAGCAAAACCACACACACACACACACACACACACACACACGAATGAGGCTTAGTAGATTCCGTAGCATATCTGTCTTTGCAAGCATGTATGAATGTATGTATGTATGTATGTACTGTATGTGTGTATGCGTGTGTGTGTGTGTGTGTGTGTGTGTGTGTGTGTGTGTGTGTGTGTGTGTGTGTGTGTGTGTGTGTGTGTGTGTGTGTGTGTGTGTTTGTGTGTGAACCCTAAGATTTGAAATAATAAGTCGTTGCCCATACTTGATGTATCTAGAATGAAAGAAAAATGTCATATAATTGCTAGAGCTGTGTAAGGAAGGGACTGGCAAAATAAAAACCTCTTACTACCATATATCTCTCCCTGGCTGAATAAACCAGTAAAGCAGTGGGAAAAAAAAAAACACCATGATACTGAGCTCCTTAACCCTTTCACTATGACGACGTACTTGTGTGTGTGTGTGTGTGTGTGTGTGTGTGTGTGTGTGTGTGTGTGTGTGTGTGTGTGTGTGTGTGTGTGTGTGTGTGTGTGTGTGTGTTTTGGCAACTTTTAGACGCCTGTATGCTGTTTAGGAGAGAATTTTCTAGCTAAAAATGATAGAATTACATTTCATTAACCTCCTTCAATTAAAGAGATGTCCTCAAGGCTGACTGAAATCGTCTGAGAGTTCCGTGGATTAAATATGCTTAAGTGAAAAGTAGATGTGGATTTACTCGTACTTATCTGATCCAACCCACTGCTTTCAGAGACACCTAAGTAGTAACTAATACATCTAAGAATACGTGAATGAAGTTTTCCCCTCGACTAATGGAGTTTAATAAAGTTCGATCGAGTCTCATCCAAGCAATCATAATCCATCCCTTTCATTCCGTTGGATTCGTTGGCCAAAGAATCATCCACCAATCCGAGTTGCCAAATATTCATCCACCTCAGTCTCTTTCACTTGAGCTTCCCTAATTAGTGTCGTTAATTAGATCTCCATCCACCTGAAGTCCATACAGCATTGTGCACATTTACTATACTAATTTTATTTTAACGTGGCCTAAAATTACCACCTCTTCTTCCTGAACTCTGAGTCGTAAAAAGATTAACATTAGAGTATGATGCTAAACAAGAAGTTCTATGGAAAGGATGTAGTGTCGTTGTACTGTCTTTTCTTTTCCATTAAGCTTCGGGAAATAAGCTTCAAATGGATAAAAAATCTGGACCAAGTTAAAATTAAAGAACTATAGGACACACATTCGCCACAACGTCTTCCACAATTGTATACATCCATCAGGACTTCCTCCACAAATATCTACATCCTCTTTTACTTCATCCGTCAGCGTATGCATTCATAACTTCATCCACGTGTGAATAAAACCAATACAGCTTCCCCGGTCAGCGTATACCTCCTCAACAACTTCGTTTACCATTGCATACATCTTTTAAAACCTGAAACGTCACTTTAAATCCTTCATTCACTGCTACATACATCCACCGAGACTTCCCCCATTCATTCTTCAGTGTATGGCAACAATTAAACATTTATGTACCACACAGTCACCCTTTAAAGGTTCGTTCATCGAAGGCTTGCATTTGGAGCTACGTTCATTAGAAACTCAGTCATTAACCCTGCGTCCACTTACATTTCATTTAATCAAAGTAAAACGGCTTGAGTTCTGAAAATTAAGGCCATATCCAAGAATTCTCTCCATCCGGCCGACGACAGCCTCCAGATTCAGAGATAAACCGTACCAGAATCAGCATTACAAGATTCTAGTCCATACACAGACGACCTGCTGGGTAAGTATGAAGGTAGGCAGGCAGGTAGGTAGGAAGGCAGTCGGCAGGTAGGTAGGCAGGCAGGTATGCAGACGGGCAGGCAGGTAGATAGGCAGACGGACGGGTAAGCAGGCAGGCAGACGAAGATAGGCGGGAAGAACGACCATTGGCTCCTCCTCCTTAAACATGTCTCTTGGTTCCTCCATGTGACTCTCTGGAAGGAGGTAAATAAATGTAAATAAACAAACAACAGCTTAAAGTAATAATATAAGAAAAGTATTGATGGGCGCGGCCCATGAAGCTTTAGTAATGGAGGTAAGTGGAATTTGTATAGAATGTAAGAGAGTTCTTGTGAAAAAATATATATGATTATCTCGTTCCTGTCATGAAAATTGTCCACCAAAATATTTAGAGATGACAAATATATCTTACCTATACCTAACCGTCCACCTTTTCTATATGTCATTCATCGAAATTCTAAACCTTTACTTCAGGCAAATAAAAGGGAATTGACTGAAAAGATTCCACTACGCCATACGATCACCAAATATATAATTATGTAACGCCATAATTATAACAGACCGACAATTAAAGAAACGCAGTGGCAACCCAAACATCGAGTAAGGAGAAGAAGGAGGAGGAGAACAAGATGGAGGGATGAAAATGACGGACAGAGATGGAATAGACTAATGACCGACAGATGAAAGAGGACTGAAGGATGACGATGATGATGATGATGATGATGATGATGAGTCTCATTTGGACTGCTACATTATGATCAGCAGGTGACATTTTAACAAACATTATTTTTTATGATTTTAGGTGAGCTTGGATTCTTTGCAACATTGTGAATGGTAGTCATGAATGTTAATAACTTACAGCAATGCTTAAAGTGTATCCAAATAATTAGTTGTGTGTGTGTGTGTGTGTGTGTGTGTGTGTGTGTGTGTGTGTGTGTGTGTGTGTGTGTGTGTGTGTGTGTGTGCAGTATATATTTGTATAATGTGTATCTCTGTATACAGTATTTATCTGTGCATGATGTATGTGTCTAAGCGGTGTACTTTTATCATGCATGTCTGTAAGCAACGTTTGAACAAAAGGTATGTCTGTGTTTAACATGTACATATTTTTCCAGGGTATCTATACATGACTCGAGCTGTTGTCTACGGTGTTTGTGTGTGTCGTGTAATCATCGGATAATATGTGTGTAACTAAAATGAATTACCCTCTATATGTCTTCATGTGCACGAAAATTTAATGGAGAATATTTAACTCTCAGACCACGCAATGCTATTCATTACCTGGCTAGCATCGACTGGAAGTGACAGGAATTAAATGGGTAATATGCTGCAATTAATATATTTGTTGTCATAAGAGGACCAAGGAAGTCTGTAGTGTGATGATAAAAAATATATATATATTGTATTATAAACTAATTATCGTATTCACCATCCATAATTTTCGTCTAATAGGTATTTCTTTTTCAGGTAAGTGTGTTCGGCTTGTGATACCTCTTACTTACTCACCACTGGCCACCTGTGTGTTAAAGGGGTACAGGTAAGATTCCTCTATCTTATTTTGCCTCGCCTTTTTATAGACTTTCTTCCATATCATCATTGCTTTGTATATGTGGGTATGAACTGTTTTACTGTTTACTGGGCTCACTGTTGGTAGTTTCTTTATTTTATTTCGTTCTTTTTTTGTAATTTAATATGTTATCTACTTTTCTAATAAGTCTGAACTGTGTTGGGTTGAAGATGATTTATCGACGTCTAATTCCTACTGTTTGAGTCTTTAGTTACTAGTGGACGAGTATGTAGTGTATTCTGTGCGAAGGTTTCAACATAATTATTCCCGCCACCATCATCATCAGCCTACTACTTCAGGCCATAGCTAGTCAAAGGTCTCTCCAAGCTTTCTCAGATGGACGTACTGGTTGTTAAAATGTTCAGTCCTAACACAACATATCTGCCGAGCTCATCTCATTCTTTGCTCATCTCTTCATCTCACTCTATCTCCAGGTTACCACTTAAACTACTTACATCTCTCAGGATGGATCTAGTGTGCTGGAATTCGTTGCTTCCATATCAAGGGAGACGTTAGTGTGTGTGTGTGTGTGTGTGTGTGTGTGTGTGTGTGTGTGTGTGTGTGTGTGTGTGTGTGTGTGTGTGTGTGTGTGTGTGTGTGTGTGTGTGTGTGCGTGTGTGTGTGTGTGTGTGTGTGTGTGTGTGTGTACCATTACTGACCTGTGCAGTCTGAGGTGCTCTGATCTGCGGAAGGTGCGACCACAAACAGGACAGGTGAGGGGTGAGTGTGTCCTCTCATGTACCAGCAGTAGATAGGCCCTTGGGAACTTCCTGTCGCACACCTTGCAGACGTAGCTCCTTCCGCCCTCTCGCCGCGCCCTACGACAAACCCTTCCTCCTTCCACCACCGCTATGGCTCCTACGGCTATCCCTCGTCCAACCACGCCTTCAGACACGCCCTCACGCCCATCCTCTGTCGTCCACACCTCCGGCGGCAGGGACGTGGTGTCGACCCAGGTTAAGGGACAGAGGCACATCTGGGTCTCACAAGTAGTCATGATTTTTGATGGTGTGAATCCTTCGGAGGTGACTAGGCTGTCATGGTAGTGTGGTTCTTGGTTCTTGATTGTTTTGATGGTACTCCGGTGCTTAGATCGGCATGGTAGGGCGGTTCACTGTCGTTGTTGATGGTTTGATTGGTACAGATTTGGTACAGATTGGTTACTTGTTGTTCTTGATAGTTAAGATGCTGCTGAGAGAATTTAACTGACACGGTAGGGTGGTTCGCTGTGAAACTTGGTAGTCCGGATGATACTGTGGTGATTAAATAGGCATAATTGTTTGTCGGGGTGGTTCACTGTGGTTTTTCAAGGGTCAAGGTGGCAGAAAAGTAAGCAGACTTACATGGCAGCTTGATAGAATGGTTCACTGTGGTTGTCTGACAGTGTGGATGGTTCAACTGGTTCCTCTCTACGTCATGCCCATAGCACTGGGTCTCTAGGCTCCTCTTGGTTCACCACATCTTTTTTCTTGGTTGTGAACAGGAGTGGTGAAATTTGCTTAGCAAGGGCAGAATGAGACAGGCCTGGATAATTGTAGGGCAGAGTAGGACAGGACAAGACACGACAGGGTACAGCACAGTAGGGCAGGGCGGGGCAGGGCAGGTCACAGCGGGGTAAAGCAGGGCAGGGGAGAGTAGGTCACAGCGGGACAGGGCACGGCAGGCCAGGTAGGAGCAAGGTAAGGAAGGGAAGGGCAGGACAGGGTGTAGGTCTTCCAAGGTATAGGAGTCGTGGTGGGACGCGAGGCAGGACTGGCGGCTTTAGCGACCTGTGCCCCTCGCCCGCCCTTCCCTGCCCCGCCCTTCCCCCCTCCCCATTCCTTCGGCCCCCCACCCCGCCCCCGCCCCCTGCCCCCTCCCTTCCATGGCCCTCACCCCCTGACACGGCAACCCACACAACCGGCACTCCCTACTCACTCTCTTACCCTCACACACTCACCCACACTTAAGACTCCCTCACTCACACCTTCACATTCTCACTCTCACACTCTCACCCACATTTCATACTCTTTCACTCACGCATTTAATACTCTCATCCAATATCACTTACTCAGTTACACAAGTACTTCCTTCTGTAATTCCATCTTTTGCTCCCTAGTATTCCTCATTCACATATAAACTTCATGAAATTTCTCTCTCACTCTCTTCCATTCACCCTTCTCTACACTCATCTCTTCTCTCAAACACTAGACATCGCTGGTCATAAGCCTCTGTATCTTATTAGCAACTGCTTCCCTAGTAGCATCACAACAACAAACGCCGAATTGTTTTTTTTTTTTTTAAGAAGAATATGATTTTTTTCAGCAATCAGTTCAGAGGTTCTTGTCAGTGATAGTGTAAGTAATTCCATTCGTTACCCTCTTATTTTTCAAGTCACTGTATTTTTAATCATTTAGTCTTCTTTCCTTTCATTAGATTATCCCAGCTTGCTCTTCTGCGAATTTATACTACATTTCTTTGAAGTTAACTTGACCCTAATTTTAATTCTTTTGTATCTTACTTCTTGTAGCTAGCTCAGTGGGAGAAAAAGGCAGTACTATGCTCTGCGTACTTTCCACACCACTTCTTTGTGACTGGCATCATATTCTAGTGTTAATATATCGTTACAACTCAGCATTGAAGATGAAGGGATGGCAGTTTGGGCCAAGTTAGAGTAAAGGAGTATAGTTGATGTTGTTTTTGTTGTTATTGCCCCAAGCTCATCTGAATTGTGAACCCAGTGGACGGCAGGCTGAAGTTGTCCTCCTCCTTCAGTTCAGCATCGTCCGTTTGAGGGATACGGAATTAACTGGGTGACATTTATATAATCAGGCAGAGGAGTCGCCTGGTTATATCGGTGCCACCACATAAATGCGTCCCTCTCTACCACCTTAGCTTAGTTATACTTATAAAATAGAAGTCAATGTGTGTGTGTGTGTGTGTGTGTGTGTGTGTGTGTGTGTGTGTGTGTGGCTCATTTTAATGGATGTTTTATTAGTAATTTCCCGTCTGTGCCTGTGTATTTTTCTAGCTTCTGAATTGTCCAAACCACTATAAAGACTGGCAATGATAATGACAGTGACAATGATTCTGTTTCTTCTCCCCCTCCCCTTTTTTTCTTATTCTTTTCTTTCTTTCATCACCATCACCTGTTTCAGCCATTAGTTATCATCCAGCTCTTCCAGCCACCTCACTGTTCTGTCCTTCTCTTCATGTCTTATCTCTTTTTTTTTTTCCCTTACTCTTCACTATTCCCCAACCAATCTCCTACACCTACTCTCTTGCCCCCTCATCATTTACTTCCAGTATTTCCCTCATTCTTACCAATCTTTCCTGCTTCCAACTACCTGTCCTCTTCCTCGTCATCTTCCGCAACTCTTCGTTTCTTCCTCGCCAGCTCCCAAATCATTTACTCCTTAGCCTACCCCGCAGCCTTCCCCCCCTCCCATCCTATTTTTATTTTATTTTTTACTCAGTCCATTCATTCCAACTTACCCATTTACTTTATCCTTCCACCTGACATCCATCCAAAGTTCTTAGTTACCTTCTCACCACTTCTCAGATCCTCAGCTTAATTCTTCCTTTGCCCATAATACCTTAGGTTTCCTTCACATTTCTCACTTTTCCATTTTCTTCACTTATCACCGGCCACCCATCTCCCCTCCATTTCTCTCCACTCCTTCCTGCCCCCTTCCCCCGCATCATTCCAATACACTCCCCTGTCCTCCTTTTCACCTCTCTCAGTCTCCTCCCCCCCTCCTCACTTTCCCACTTCACCGCCATCCCCTCTCCACACTCTGACCCTCTTTCTTTCTTCCCTCTCTGTCTCTTCCCCTGCTCATCTCCCCTCCCTACCCTCCTTCTCCCTCACCTTCCATGCACACTCAGTCCACCACTTTCACTCCTCTACATATCTACCCCTTTTCACATTCTTTTCTCCCCACCCACACTCCCCTCGTTTCACCTACTCTCCCCATTCATTTTTTTCCTCCCTCCCTGTCCCTTCCATTCCCCCACTCACTTGCTCCTGACCCGTCCTCCTCCCTCACCTACTGTACACACCCTGACAGTTTCTTTTTCTTCACTCTCAGTCTATCTCCCCCTCCGTACCCTCCACCTTTACCTTCCCTCCCCTTCACCTTCTATACATAACCTGTCCGTTTTTTCTTCATCCCTCATTGTCTCTCCCCCTCCTCCTCCCCCCTCCTTTCAATATCTAGTCCTTATCATGTTCGACCCCCACCATTTCCCCCCATCATTCCTGGCCTCTACGCCCCTCTTCATCATCCTTCTCTTCACTTCTTCCCCCCCTCACGCCCCTCACCTATCCCATTCCCTCTCTTATACGCCTTTCTCCTCTGTCTTTCCCTGCCCCTCATGCTTGTCTGTCCCCCATCCTCCTACATACCTTGCCCCCAACACTTCTCACCAACCCCCATTCGCGTTCCCATACATCTCTTTCTTCCCCTACCCCTCATCTCCCCCTCCCCATCACCACTCGCCTTTCCAAGCCTCATCCCTCTATTGACCCCGTCAGCCTCTTCACGTTCCTCTCCTTCCCCGCCTTCTTATCCTTTCCCTTCCTCTTAGCTCTTCCCTCTCTTTCCCCACGTCTTTGCACTGCCCTCTCCTCTGTCTTCACTTTCTCCATTTCTTCTCCACCCACTCCCTCTCCTATCCCTCAACTGGCATCTTATTCTCCATGTCCCGTCCCTCTCTCTCTTCCTCTGCGCCAACCCCTCAATTCTTCACTCTACGTCTCACCTCTTCCACCTGCCCCTTCCATACCCTGCATACTCTATCTCTCCGTCTTTCCCCAACTTACCTATCGCTCAGTTTTTTTCCCCTTACCTTCTCCCTTTCTCTCCTGTACCCCTCTGCTTTCTCCCTCTTCCTCCCCCTCCTACCTCCCCCCTACCCCTTAGCCCTTCCCCAAAACCTACCCTTCACCTGTCCTCACTCTACCTCCACGCCCCTCATCATTCCTCCCTCACCTTCCTCCAAACCTCTGTCTATCTCCACATCCCTCCCATTCCGATCTGTCCCCCCATTCTCCCCCCCTGTCCCCCACTGCCCCCGCCGCCCCCACCAATCATAGATCAGCAAGGGCGTGGGACACCTGACCGCGCTGAGTTACTGCCGCCCTCAGCCCCTTCGCTCAGGACAACACCACACAAATTTGTAAAAAGAAAAGTTAAAGGTGTATGCAGTTTTTTGTACCCCTAGCATATTTTTTTTCTTTTCTTTTTTTTTTTGCTATGGACTATACTTTTGCTAATTGTTGCTGTTCTTTACGCTGTGGTCTGTTGCTGTTTGCTTTCCTGTGTAATCCTCCTCCTCCTCCTCCTCCTCCTCCTCCTCCTTCTCCTCCTCCCCCTTCTTCATCATCTTCTTCTTCTTCTTCTTCTTCTTCTTCTTCTCATTGTGGATGTTAGTTTGCTATGACTTACGATTTTTGTAGCTGTTGATGTTTTTCTTGTTCTTGTTGTTCTTGCTGTTATTGTTGTCGTTGTCGCTGTTGTTGTTGTTAATGATGATGATGATGACGTTTTTGTTGTGCTTGTCTGTGTGGATTTTTTCTTTGCCAGGTCTTATGATTATTGTTGTTGCGCTTTGAGATGCGAATGTGCTGCATGGCCTTATGATTTTCCTGTTTTTGTTGTTGTGTTCTAGGCACGGTTGTTGTTTTGCTTGGCTTTATTATTTGTTTCTGTGGTTGATTTGTTTGCTGTATATTTTTTTGCCGTGTATTTTTGCTTACCTGTCTGAATTATTACCCAGGGAAAGGAGACAAAGAGCCAAAGGGTTACACAACAACCAATTTATATTCCTATGTCGCCTCCATACCAGATACTTGAATGATTTTTTACCCACTCACTTCGATGACGCTTCTATATTTCACCCTCGCTATCTCCGGACGATTTTATTCAGGGTAGACTTTTCGAACTGTGGGGGGGAGGGTTAGTGGCAGCCTTCATTATTCACTTCACTGTAGTAGAGCTTTTCTGAGTTTAATAAAATCGTCTGGAAGCTGCAAGAATGGACTAAAGACGTCATCGTAGTGAAAGAATTAAGCGCTTCGCTACAGTGACGTGATTTCTGATTTATTGCTGCCTTTTCAACTGAGTGGAATTTTTGAGTTTGAAGAGTAAGATGCAGCCTTCATTAACCCCTTCATTTTTGTAGATTTTTTTATTTTGTGGTTTGAATAAAGTCGTCTAAAGGAAGCATGAATGAACCATAATAAGGACGCTGTGACAATGCAGAGTTTAGCAGATAGTGAATATATTAAGAATAGTTATGTTCTCGTATCTGGTGAAGGGAGTGAACGACGTGTCAGAATCGAGCCCCCCCGCTGCATACCGTAGGCGGAAGTTAGACCCTTCACTGCGACAGGTATCCCAAATTATAGCAAACGGATTATATAACTGATAATGGAGATTTTTCGGAGTTTCCACTGTTTAAAAAAATTAATAAAAAGTATCCTCAAAATTGTTGAAAATCGTCTGGCTGTTGTAGAAATAAGAGAGAAAAAAATAATCTTAATGGTGGATTTTAAGTTTATCAACCATCTGTCTTTATATCTCCGATCAAATTTCACCTCGATTTTAGATTAGCCTTTTCAGTAAGATGATGTCTTGTCTTTTTCTTTTTTTTCCCCACCATCTGGCGATTTGGTGTAGCTTAATAGTGTCATTCCATCCTGACCACATCCTTAGGTAGAAAAAGAGGTTAGAATGATGATGATGATGATGATGATGTAACTTTCCATACTTCACGGGTTAGGGAATATATCACCATTAATTCCTTCAGTACGAGAGGACCTTCTTGACTTCATAATAACTTGTGTATGAATAGCCCCAACATGATATAAAGAGCGTCCTCGTACTGTATGGATTAATTTAGCCAATATTCCTTTCCGCTGCCTGTCTCCCTCTTCTCCCTCTCTCATAATTCACCTCACTCACTTATTTCTCTTGCATATTATCATCTATCTTTCCTCTTCTTTATATTTTTCTTCTGCCCGTCTTATTTCAACATATGTCCTTCACTCCTTTCCATCTGCATATTTTTCTCTCCTTTCTCTCTTGCATGTTGCCATTCCTTGCTTCTCCTTTTGATATTGTTTTACTCCCTCCCTTCTCTGTATCACAATCTCTTCCATCTCCTTTCACTTCTCCCCATCTGCATTATATTTTTCTCCTTTTTCTCTTGCATAATGCTCTTTATTGGTTTTCTTCTGGATATTGTTTTTCTCCTTCCTTTCTCCTTACTACACTCTCTCCCCCTTTGATGTCCAGACATTTTATCCCTCTCATTGACAGTTCCTCCCGTCATGTCACAACCACGCCACACCATACGCACTCAGTCTACTCACTCACGCAACTCCACAACCACACAGCTCCACACCCACGCGCCTCAACAACCACCCAGCTCTACAACCACCCAGCTCCACAACCACACACCTCCACAACCACACACCTCCACAACCACACACCTCCACAACCACACAACTCCACAACCACACACCTCCACAACCATCCACCTCCACAACCACACACCTCCACAACCACACACCTCTACATCCACCCACCTCCACAATCACACACTTCCACAACCACACATCTCCACAACCACCCACGCCCACGACCACCCACCTCCTCAACCACACACCTCCACAACCACACACCTCCACAACCACACACCATGCACTTTTCTCCTCAAGGTCTAAAGAACAATTTTAAGATTTTACCTCACCCCTTGCTGCCCTCTGTCCCTACGCAGCTCCACCTCACGCAGATTTTTACTCCCATAGACCCTCATTGTGTAAAATCCTGTTCCTCACAACTTTTTATATAATCACAGGCATATTCAGTCCTCTATATTCACAGGTTCCAGTGTGTATATATTTTTATCTTTCACAGTCATCTGTGCACACAGAGTTTCACCACACACACACACACACACACACACACACACACACACACACACACACACACACACACACACACACACACACACACACACACACTGAAAATCTTCGGTATGCATAATCGTCTGCTACCTTATAATTCTTTATGCCTACAGAACATCACTACATGCAGTTCTGTACGAGTATTCCTGCAATCTTGAATGTTCATAATTTCCTTCTCTCTCACAATTCTTTATGCTTACGGAGCCTCATTGTGTAAAATGTATCTTCTGCTCCCCCACAATCCCATATTTCCACACCTTTTCGCCACATATAGTTCCTTACATCTACAAAACATCAGTATGAATAATTTGCCAAGTTACCGTACATCCTTTCGTCTATATCCATTCCATCTCACCACTAACAGTAGCGTTCTCTTCACCCACAGAGCTTCAGTGCTCCCAATCCATTCTTTATTAATCCCCACTCATTTCTTGATTATACACAGAGGCTTTATTCATGGCTGTGTAAAGCTCTCATCTATATGAAATGAGGGAGGGAGGAGAAGGGACGGGATCACCACAAGCAGTTCTTGTAAACGAGAAGTCAAACGATTATCGCCCGATCATATTCTCCTCTCACTGACTCACTTCAGACTCACTCTTCGTCGCAGTGTTGCATCTCTTTCTGTCTACGATGCCTCATTCTCTGATCATTCATAAAGTCTGCTTATACTCCTTTTTTTCCCTTTTCTCCCTCCAGCATCATCAACCTCTAAGTCTCTCCTCACTCCCTTTTCCTTGCCTATTTCTTCTTCCGAATTTCCTTTTCCTTGCCTATTTCTCCCTCCCCTCCCTTTCCCCTTCACTTTATTCTCTCTCCCCTTTCCCTGTCCCCTCGTTTCCCCCCTTCTCATCTTTATCTCCCTCTCCCTCCGCTGTTTCTCCCTCCTCTCTCTCTCTCTCTCTCTCTCTCTCTCTCTCTCACTTTTCCTTCTCCTCTTTTTTCCTCCCCTTTTCCTCTTCTCTTTCTCCCTTTTCCTCTCCTCTTTGTCTTTTCCCCCACCAACCCCAGCTCCTTCTCTCTCTCTCTTTCCCTTCCCTTCTTCTCACACATCCTTCTCCCCCATCCCATCCCTCCTTCCACCCTCTCTAACCTCCCCGCGACAAGAACTGCAATCAAAACCATCATTTATATTTCATGGATAATCTACGCTTGTGCCATTTCTTCCTTCATCCGTCTTGCCTTCCACTGCAACAACACTAAAATGAAAAAGAAAAATGAGTGACAGGAAAGAATTGAATGAGTGGGTCTGGAAGGAGAAGAGTTTTTGTTTTTTTTAACATTATTTTATTATTCTGATGGTGAATTCTTGAGTTGTTCTCTCTCTCTCTCTCTCTCTCTCTCTCTCTCTCTCTCTCTCTCTCTCTCTCTCTCTCTCTCTCTCTCTCTCTCTCTCTCTCTCTCTCTCTCTCTCTCTCTCTCTCTCTCTCTTCCCCATCTTTTTCAAATACTCATTCTTAGGTCATCTCTCTTACATCACTCGTCCCAAATCTTCACTTTGAGATCTTTTTCTCAGGTCCTTTTCTCACGTCACCTTTTTCGAACCATTCTCTTCGGTAAATATTCTTTTTCTTTATTACATGCATTGATGGACGATTGATTCAGCTTTCAGTAAACTCTTGAGCTTTGAACAGAGGAATTAGAAACTTGCCTCCATGAAGGTCGTCAAGAACGCTCATGTCTATTATATTTTATTTTTGCTGAGGCCAGACAATTTTATTCGGCTAACAGACAAATCTAATCTAATCTAGGCCAACTTAACCCTCGCAGAATAACTAACACAGCCTCAATTTCACTAACTTACCTAATTTAACTTAACCCTAACTTACTACTCTCCCGTAACCCCTGAAAAGCCTAAACTAACCTAACTTAATCTAACCTTACCTTAAGCTCACCTGTATTTTCCTGGCATGCAAATAGTTCTCAAATCAACTACAGTTTGGAAGTTAGCATTTCAACATAAGGAATTTGAAGACGTAATAGTAGTAGTTGTGGTGGTGGTAGATGCAACTCCAAACTCATCGAAACGTAAACCCGGTGGACTACAGACCAAAGTTGCTTTTCCTTCTTCCGCGTATAACATCCTCCTTTTGACGGATAGGGAGGGGATTGAGGGATGATCATAGAGTCGGGCAGCTCCACTTCCCGGTCATATCGGTGCCACCACGTGAAGGCTTCTCTCTCCAGCACCAGAGAAAAACACTGTTAACCCATTCACCACGATGACGTATTTCTTCAGATTTCTTTAGGATCGTCTCACTAACCCTAGACGATTTTATGCAACGTAGGAAAGACCTCTCGTGTTCACGGGGTTAAAAAAAAAAAAAAAAAAGACTATATCTAACCCCACCAGGTCGAAAACTCTCCTGTACGCTGAATAAAATCGTCTGAAGGTATCGATAATAAAAGAATAAAAACATCATCCAGTCAAGTGGTTAAACTCATGAAGCCAATAACGTTACTTTATATTTGCCACTTACAGACGATTTTATTCCGTTTAGGCGAGAATTTTCGGACTCTGGGATTGGACATGTCTATCAATGACCCCTTTATTACAAAACCCCCCAAAAAGATTAATTAAATCGTCTGGAGATAGCACTAACAAGCTAAGTTAGAAGATGAGTTAGTTGGTGTTTAGCACTCTTAGGCTCCTATAACCTACCCCCTTTTCATTCCCCCTTCCATCTTTCCCTCCCCTCTCCACACTCCTCCTTCCCTCTTCCCTTCCCACTCCCTCTTCCCACTCCTCCATCCCTCCTTCCCTCCCCCCTTCCACACTCGTCCTTTCCTCCCCCCTCCCTCCTACTCCCCTTTCCCTTCCCCCTCCACATTCCTCCTTCCCTCCCTCTTCTCACTGCCCCTTCCGTCTTTCCTTCCCACTCCCCCATCCCTTCCCCTTCCTTTCCCTCTCCCCTCCCCACTCCCTCTTCCCTTCCCTCTCCCCTCCCCACTCCCCCTCCCCTCCCCTTCCACTCCTTCACCCCACTCCCCATTCCCTCCCCCTTCCCACCTCCCCTTTCCTCCCCCCTCCCCTTGCCACACCTCCCTGTAGACCACCCGCACCGGCGCCCTCGCCTGAGATGGCCAGATAACGCGATAAGGTCCCTGATAAACTCACTCGGGAAATATGGCGGAGGCTGGACAATGAGAGAGGGGGAGGGGGAGGCAATTAGGGAGGGGGAGTGGGGGTGGGGAGGGGAGTATAGAGGGTGCGGGGTGGGGAGAGGTTAGGAGGATGTAGGGGTTGAGAGGGGATTAGGAGGGGGCTAGTAGGAAGTGGAAGTGGGGAGAAAGGTTAGGGGGGTCTGGGGAGGGGAGAGGGGTTAGTTAGGATGGTGTGAGGGTGGGGGGTTACGAGCGTATGGGGAGTAGGGGAGATTGGAAATGGGAGGAGGGAGAGTGGATGGGGAGGAAAGAAAATGGGAACAGGCTGGGGAAGGGAAGAGGAGAAAGTGGGGCTGTAAGAGGAGGAAACTGAGGTGGAAAGGGGAGGGAAAAACGGGGTAGGGAGGGAAGGGGAGGAGGTTATGGTGGGGAGGAAAGTCAAGTGGGAAAGGAAGAGAGGGAAAACGAGGATGGGGATGGTAAAGGAAGAGGGTGAGGAAAAAAGGGGAGGAAGCTGGATGGGGAGGGAGGGGGAGACTTTGGGAAGGAAGAGAAAAGAAAATTTGAAGTGATGAGGGACGGGGAGGATAGTTTGGAGTTTCGAGGGAGGGGAGGGAAGACGACTAAGGACCACACCGGAAGTAAATGACTGGAACCGAATAGGAGAAAAAACACAGATAAAGTAAAAGACAGAAGATAGAAAATGGAATAAAAAACATTAAATGAAGAATAAGGCCCGATTAAAGAAAGAGAGAAAAAAGTAACGACGAGAAAAATGAAAACAGAGGTTCGAACTAAGGACTGACAAGAAGCAATAGAAAAGATTAAATAAAAAAGCAATAAAGAGAGAAAAGAAGGTAGACGTTAGAAGGAGTCAAAACGAGAAACAGAAAAGATAAAAGAAAATGGCTGATGAGGAGAATGAAAGCAGAACTGAGAAGTAAGAACAGAATAAGATCATTAAAAAAAAATAAAAGATCTTGGAAGCACTCAGAGAGCGTATACCCCCACCAATGCTTTCGTACTGCAGGATCCGGATCCGGATCCGGATCCGGATCAGCCCCAAAATCTAATCAATTGTTTCTTTGCCCATGGCCCACCCTTCCACAAAATTTCTTTGAAATTCATTGAGAGCTTTTGGAGATATCGTCTGGACAAACAGGCAGACAGACAAACGTAGGTGAATACATAACCTCCTCTAACTTCTTTGGCGATGGTAAAAAGAACGAAGAGAATTAAATTAACGAGCGAATGAGGAAGGAGAGAAGAAACATAATTTTCATTTTCACATACTTATATTATTAATTTCCTTATTTATATTTTATGCAAGTGCCTTTTGCAGCGTAGGAAATATCTGAATAAATTGTCTGGTGTAAGAGAGTAAAACACAAGGTCATCCATCACTGAGAGAATTATAGAGAAGGCTTTATTAACCCCTTAGCTGCGTAGGGGTTCTTTTCATCCATGAGAAGTAGTAAAGCAGTGAGAATAGTAAACCCAGTGGACACCAGGCTGAAGTTACCCTTTTCCCATAGTCCACGGCATTCCTTTGGGGGGACGGAGATGAAATAAAGGAGGATGAAAGATGGAACAATCGATGTTTAAAGGAAGGCAAAACAACAGAAGGAAAAAAGGAAAGGAGGTTATAGAAGAATAGACAAGAATAATATAAACAGGAAATAGGAAAATAAAATAATGATGAAGGAATAGGAAATAACTGACAGTAAATAATGAAGTAATAAGAGGACACACGAAGAAAATGAAAAAAAAAAAAGTTAAGAAGGTACAGAGCAAAAGAATGCGCACTAATAGCGGAAGAAATGAAAAATAAAGGAAATTATAGATTGGGGAAAGAAGGAACAACCGATAACAAAGTAGCCTAATGAATAAGAAAACATGGGAACAAAGAGAGAACAAGAAGCGGTGCCAAGGCACAGCAAACCCGTCCCCCGTAGTCATTTTAGTGCTGAAGTATAAACACAACAGAATATCTAGTCAAAGATGTCACATATCAAATTTCGAGTAAATTGGATGAAAATTGACGATTTATGCCCATTTGAAATTTTAAGCCCGACCCACCTGACATTGACCCCCCTACCGCTTATTGGGGGGCGATCCCCCCTGATGTAATGAGGCATGTTGTAGGATACAGATAAAAAGATTCACCTTAGGCTTTGGTTTCAGGTCGATATAACGATTCTGAATGGAGTTATGGCGAAAAACGATTTTTACCTGTCCCCAATTTTTTACATTTTTTGGGCCTACAGCCTGGGCCATGGCCCAATTTGGCCTAAAATTTAATCAGGTGATCAGAAGGTCATAGCCCATCATCACTGTAATTTTAGTCAAAATCGCACCAGTTGTTTTCTTGTAAAGTTGTTAACAGACAGACAGACAGACAAACAAACAAACAAACAAACAAAAACTAAACAAACCGAGTGAAAACAATACCCGTCCCCGAACCCCTCCGGGACGGGGACTGGTGATAATCGATAATTAAGAAGGGAATAAAGAAAGAATAAAAAGAGACGATGATGAAGAAAAAGAGACAATGTAGAGAAAGAAAACAAAGAGGCACGAGGAGAATAACGAAATAAAGAGTAAAGAAGTAGAGAATAGCCAATAAAAAAACAGTGAATAACAAGAGAACTGGTATTAATACTGGGAGGCAAAGACATGGCAATAAAGAAAATAACGATGAAGGAAAGAATAATCAATAATAAAGGAGGGAATAACAAGAAAATTTTCGATAGTAAAGGAGGGAATCACAAGAAAATAATCGATAATAAAGGAGGGAATAACAAGAAAATAATCGATAATAAAGGAGGGAATAACAAGAGAATAATCGAAAATAAAGGCGGGAATAACAAGAAAGTAATCGATAACAAAGGCGGGAATAGCAAGAAAGTAATCGATAATAAAAGAGGAAATCACAAGAAAATAATTGATAATAAAGGAGGGAATAACAAGAAAATAATCGATAATTAAAGAGGGAATAATAAGAAAATAATCGATAATTAAAGAGGGAATAATAAGAAAATAATCGATAATAAAGGTGGGATTAACAAGAAAATAATTCATAGTAAAGGAGGGAATAGCAAGAAAATAATCGATATTAAAGGAGGAAATAACAAAGAGAACAGGCGCTAACAACCCCAGCAGACAGCGACACGAAAAATAAAGGAAATAAAGATGGAATAAAGAGAGAAACATCGCTAATAAAGGAGGGAATAACAAGAGAACAGGCGCTAATAACCCCGGGAGGCAGGGACACGCATTATAATAGGCAATTACCACTCACTTAGGGCTAATAAGGTGAGTTGCTTACTGATGGTCAAGCTGATAACGTGGAGGGGGTTGATTTGCGTGTGTGTGTGTGTGTGTGTGTGTGTGTGTGTGTGTGTGTGTGTGTGTGTGTGTGTGTGTGTGTGTGTGTGTGTGTGTGTGTGTGTGTGTGTGTGTGTGTCTTTCTTCAGTTCTTTATTATCTTTATTTTCTTGTACTTTCTCCTGTTTCCTTAGACTGATAATAGGAAAGGGAGGTTTGAGGAGAGGTGAAGGGGAACATGCCTTGTCTTCCTTCTTCTCTTTTTCCTTCACCTCCTTTCCTCCCTCGATACTGTTCTCTGATTATTTTTTACCTCTCCCTTCTCCCTTTGTTATTTTTTTCCTTCGTTTTTCCCTTCCTCATTCTCTTCTCTTCCTTGTCTTAAGTACTCCATCCTCAAGTAGGAAATAATGGTCTGGATTTTTTCTTCCTTGACTATTTTTCCCTTGTATTTTCTTCTTACTTTTTCGTCTGTTTCCCTTCTCTCCTGTTTCTCTTTCTTCAGTCTCCTCTCTTGTTTATCATCTTTTCCACACCCCATCCTTAGGTGAGAAAGAAGGTCAGGATTATGATTTGCCATTCTTCCTCGGCTCCTTTTTGTCTGTCTCCCTTTATCTACCTCCCTTTTCCTCCTCTCTCTCAACAACTTCATTATCCACCTTCCCTTTCCCTTTCCTCATCGGCCTCTTTACCTTCCCTATTCCTTTACCTCGTCTGTCATTTATCTTCCTACCCTTTTTTTTCTTTTCCTCCAGTGTTCATCTACACACCTTCATCTTCCACCATGCATTTCCTTTATCTGTCTCTCCCTTCCCTCTTTCCTCATCTACCCATCACCTCATTAACCCCTCGTCTACTTTCACTTCCCTCCTCCTCATCTAACCCTTTATCAACCCGTTTATCTACCTTCCCCTTCCTTATATCCTCATTTACCTTTTTACCTACCTTTTCCTCTCGCTATTATCCTCGTTTACTTTTTTATCTTCATTCCCCTCACTATTATCTGTCTTCCCCCATTTCCCCATCCACCCCTTCATCTACCATCCCTTTCCCCTTTTCCTCACCTACCCCTTCATCAACACCTTCCCTTCCCCCTTTGTTCCTCCACCGGTGACCACCCCTAAGGCCATCAACAATAACAACAGGAAAAACCATAAGCCAATCAGTGCTAATTTATGATGGCCTTTCATCTTGCCTCTCTGTCTCCCTCTTCTCTCCCCTACCCCTTTACCCCTACCCCTGCCCCTACCCTAGTCGTCGCCCCTACCCACTGGTCCCGTCTCTTCCCCTGTTCTATCCTTGTCCCTGTCTCTGTCTTTACTAATGAATTTACCCCGCCCTTGCATCTACCCTCGTCCTACCCTTGTCCCTAATTTTTTCCCCTACCTACTTGCCCTTTACCCCCGCCCCTGCCCATACCCCGACTCTGCTTCATGCCCTAACCTTCCTTTCTTTCTCTGTGTCAGCTCTGTCTCTCTTCCTGTCTCTTCCGCCGACCCACTCCCTACCCTTGACTGTCTTTTCATCTATCCTTGCCCTTCTTTCTGCCTCTGTACTGTCCTTCCTCTGTCCTTGCCTGTCTCTTCCCTGGGGGAGGCGGTGGCTGAATCGGTAGAGAGGCGGCCTGCAGTCCTAATGGACCCAGGATCGAATCCCGGCTGGGGCAGGGAACAGTTTAAGGGTTTGAATTTCCTAAAAAGCAGACTTTCCTGATCTACCAGATGACCCGCCGACATGTCGTAAAAGTACCCCCGCTAATACCAGTACATCAGTCCTGTATGAGACAGCCCTATCATGTATTCAATATAGACGGTGGGTGTTAGCGCCGAAGTGGTGACATGTGGAGGTGTAGGAGGACTACTGGGCCTTGGGATAGGTGACTGCCCCCAAGAAATAGGCCCTGAGCCTTTGCCCAGAGTCGGACACGTAAAAAAAAAAAAAAAAAAAAAAATCACTAACCCTGCCACTGTCACTTCACTTGTCCCTGTTCTCTTCCGACTCATATCCTAGTTGCTCCCCTACCCCTACGTTTCTCTGCCCTCTGTCTATGCCCCTATCCCTTCTCATACCCGTCCCTGCCATATTCTCTCTCCCACCCCCTTCCCCAATCCCTGCTTCTATCCTGACTACCACAACCCCCACCTACCCATCTACCCCTGCCTTCTTGGGTGGCGGATTACGAGTCTGTATGCTCATTGGCGGTGAAGGCTTCGTAATCCCTTTTTCACGGCGATTTGTTTTGCATATTACATCATGATTTTCGCATACAGGTTATTTTCGTTTTTTTTAGTATGAACATTCTCTTGCCTCGGTAACCTAAAAAGAAAAAAAAAAGATAAGTAGGTGTAATGAACAAAAAATCCATCCCTGAGGAAGATTTGTCACGAAACCTGCCTTGCCACCTAGAAAAAGACCCTAGAAGAAGACCCTCCACCCTGGTCCTTCTAAAACTCATACTTACACTCTCCATCGCATACTAGCTCTCCATACCAACTTAACCTGTCTTTTAAATCACCCATACTGTCACCATCCAAACTCTACACTGCCACTTAACCTATCCTTTGAATCACCCATACCAATATTCTCTTACCCATACCAACTATCCATACCAACTTAACCTATCCTCTAATTCACACATACCACTTAACTTAACCCATCCTTTAAATCGCCAATATCAGTACCCTCTAACCCTTATTAACTCTCCATACCAACATTACAAACCAGTACCCTCTAACCCATGCTAACTCTCCATGCCAATTTCATCTTTGCTTTGAAAAAAAAACCTTCCCATTTTTGCCTATTCTTTTCCACAGTTCTCCATCATATTTCTTTTTCGTTTTTCCTATTAATTCCTCCCCCCCCCCACACTGTTCTCCGTCTATTTGTTTCCTCATTGAGTGAGTGGATGATGGACCTCCCCCTCCCCCATCCACCACGTAAATAAATAGATAATAATAATAATAATAATAATAATAATAATAATAATGTCTGTTATCCTTTATCGCCTCATCACAAGCGTAGGGACCCAAGGCGAGGCTACCTAGTCCTGACATTTAAAGCCTGAGTGACCAGTCGTTCGTACCTGAGTGGTATTCTGTGAGCAATAAACGTCAAAAATCTCTTGGATCTAAACCTTTATGGGCCACTTGCAGATAGAGCGCCTTAATCCACTAAACCACCCGAAAAGAATATGAGAAAACTCGTACCGAAGGGGAGTGTGAAGTTTTTTCTTTTTTTATGAGTCCTTTAATATGATTAGTCTTTCCTAAGCCAAACAGATTCATATGACGAGTAGCAAAAGAGAGAGAGAGAGAGAGAGAGAGAGAGAACAGAGAAGAAAACTATCACATTAAAGGAGTTAATTTTCCATAGCTCACATATTTTTTTCTCTGTTTATCCTTTCAGCCCTCTTCACTACTTTCATTTCCTCCTCTCTCCCTCTTCCCTCTCCTCATATCCTAACCATCTGTACCAGTAATTCCAAAAACCTTCTTATCCTACTCTCATCCTTCTCCCCACACCTCCCCATCCTTTCCAGTCTCTCCATCTCTACCCACGCCCCCATTTCACCTCTCCCTATCATTTCCCCATTCTTCCCTACCTCTCCTATTATTTTTTATCCCTCACCCCTCCCCATTCCTTCACCATCCCTCCCCATCACTTCACATATAAGAGATACATCTTTTCGCCTCCCATCCCTGTCGGCCTTTCACCCCATCGTTCTTCCATTCTTCCCTACATTATTATCACATTTCCAATATCTGTCTTTCCCCCTCTCCCCATCCCTTCCCATCCTTCACCATCGTTCACCATTCTCTTAACCACCTTCCTTTATTTTGTCCTTTTCTCACACATGCACTGTTGGATTGATTTTATTTTTTATTTTTAAGTTTCAGTGTATAACATTTTAGTCGTACTTCCTTTATATTCCTGTGTACCTCTCTTTCAGTCGCTGTTTGCATTTTACCTCTCATCCCCACTTCATATCAATCCACATTTCTTCGTATTCATCCCCACCCACTCTCTATTTCATACTGCCTCTCGCCAACCCTCGATCCATCGCCTCTTCATGGCCTCTCCCTGTCTCTGGCCTTTCATCGCCACTTCTACTCATCCATCCCCACTTTACTCAGCCATCTTCACCTCCTCTCTGTCTCCTTCATCCCTCGTCAACCCTCTATCATGTCATCCACCCATCAAGCCAGCCATCCACTTACTTATTACCTCTCTCATTCTTCATCACGTCTCTTTTTGCCTTCCACCCATCTCCATGTTCTTTCTCCCTTCCCTTCCCACCTCTCACTGACCCACTACCGCTCCAGTCATCCCCATCCTCCACATCTTCCATTCCACACCACGCTCCCCATCTCCTTCCTCCTCCTCCTCCTGCCTCTTCTATATCTCACCATATATCATTTTGCTTTCCACCCCTCCTCTCCATCTTTCACCATCCCTCTCCCGTTCTTTTTCCTATTCCTCCAAACCCTCCCCATACTTTCCAACCTCTCCTCATTCCCTCCTCACTCTTCCCCATCCCTCTTAACTTTATCCTTCCCATTTCTCACCATATCTTGCTTTGCCTACCATCCCTCTTCCCAATCTTTTCCTCCCTCACTCCTCACCTCTCCTGACCCCTCCCTACCCAGTGTCTCTCCATTCCCTTCCCCACCCCATGCCTCCCACTTTCCTCCCCACCCCTCCCCTCCCCTCCCCATGCCATACCTCCCTATTGTCTCCTGCTCCCCCACAATTAGTCCTGGACCCACAATGCACCCGATACACATCTTCATGCTCATTAAAGGGGCCGTCGCTGTGTGTGTGTGTGTGTGTGTGTGTGTGTGTGTGTGTGTGTGTGTGTGTGTGTGTGTGTGTGTGTGAATTTCCTAGTCATTCTTTCTTCCCAGGTTGTAAATACTGAGTCATACATACATACAGATAGAAAGAGATATAGATAGAAAGATAAACAGGTAGACAGATACAGTAGATACATGCTTCAATAATAAATCCTCCTCACCATCACTAACAAAACCAAACACTAATGACAAAAATAGCCCACAAAATTTTTAGCCACTCTGCATCCTACCTGATTATGACACCGATCAGTTTATCATACCGGCATGAGTGATGGATTAATTTTGTTCCTGCCTAATTCCCCTGATGAAAATGTTTTATGATTACTTATTATGTTGAGTGGATGGTAGATGTATTGGCTGCCAGTTTTTTTTTTTTTTTTTTTTTTTTTTTTGAGGGGGTAACTAGCCAGGTGCATTTCCTAACGCAACGAGAAGAAAAATTATGCAAGACATCTCTCATTAGTTTTCCATTTCTTTATAATGGTAAAGATATATACATAATTATAAAGACATGAACATATAAATGAACAGTGGAAAAAGTTATTACAAATGCTGACTCCTTTACCCCGTGAATCTCTGAAGCTGAATAAAATCGTTTATCAGTACTCCTTGAAAATGGTCCGGAAATATGTCACTCAGTCGTATGATCATATTCAAATTTAAATTCTCAGGTTTGCCTCAGTAACTAAGAGTGAAAATATTGCTGTGTACGTACTTATAATAATACATAAATTCTGCGTAGTTGACGTCCCATGTTCTGCCGCACTTCTCTATCCCACAAAGATCACAGGAACAAGGCACAAATATTCTTCATGTAGTCTTCTTCACGTCCATCCAAAACACATCCTCCAGTTCTGCCCAGAATCGAATACATGAAAACTGAAATTCACTTATTTACGTATGTGTCGTCGCAACCGCTCTTCACCTGCTGCCACAGACTTTCTCCCTGTAGTTTTCTTTCATCCTGTAAAGAGTCTCTTCCTCTCTGTCTCTGTCTGTCTGTCTGTCTGTCTGTCTCTCTCTCTCTCTCTCTCTCTCTCTCTCTCTCTCTCTCTCTCTCTCTCTCTCTCTCTCTCTCTCTCTCTCTCTGTATATATATACCGGGGTGTATATATATATGTATGTATGAAGAGAGAGAGAGAGAGAGAGAGAGAGAGAGAGAGAGAGGGAGGAAGGGGGGGCATTAAAATATATAAATCAATGTATCAACGTGTAGTTGATGTTCAAGATGATATCAGGCTGCTCTTCACCAAACTCTGAGAGAAAATAAAAATGCAACTCTTCTTCCTATTACCCATCAGCCCTTGAAAGCTCCTCTTCGTAGTGTGTCTAGAATGGTTCATATAAATAACAAAATAGGAAAAATAAATGTACTTGCGTGCAGTTGAGGGTCGATGTCCTACCTAACTGTCTTTCTTCACCAGACATAACCCGAAGAAAATGAAGAAGAGGCAAATTTTCTTCCTGTTACTCTCCTCTCATTTTCCCCATCCCTGTTACTTTCCTTTCACCTTCCAAACCCTGTTACTTTCCTTTCACCTCCAAAAAAGAGCCTCTTCCTGTTGCATCTAGAAGCCAGTAAATTTCAAAAAGGAAATATACTGTGCATATATGTAGCTGATGTTTGATTTACCACCCAGTCTCTCCTCCACAACGATGTCGCAAGAATAAGAGCATCTTTTCTCCCTGCGCCCTCAAAAATAAAAAAAAAAGAAGCGAAAGGAAACAATGGCAGACGTTGGATGTATTATTGCCCAAGTCTCCGCCAGATACCTCAAGAACAAGAAACAACATCTTTCCCCGCACAGGCCAAGAAAGCAACTTATATTTTTGTACCTGAATAAAATACCAATAATAATAAAAATAATAATAATGTTCAAATGTGCAGCGGATGTTGGATGTACTGTACCTCCCAACTGTACTACCCAAGTCCTCCAGTCCCTCTACACCCCACAGAAACAAGGCTCAGCATTTCTCCTGCACTCCCACAAACGCTGTTCATCCTGTGCGGGCGGTGTGTGTTCTTTGTTGGCGCGGGGGAGGAATGTCGGTGTGAGGGGCGGGGCGGGGCGGCCTCCTGACCCCGGCCATACACAGCCCGGCTTTTAAGGCAGGAGTCGACTGGTTTCACTTGGCACCGCCCCCACCCACACTCCACCCCCCCCCCCCCGCCATCCTCACTCACACGCGCGCACGCACACGCCAACACTTTACTTTGCATTTTGTCCGGAGTAATTCAGATTCACACACTTTTCCTACACACACACACACACACACACACACACACACACACACACACACACACATCCCAACACTATACTCTTTACCTTTTGTCCAGGTTCATTCACATTCACCCGACTTTTTCTTATGCTCAGACTCTCCCAGACTCACCAGCATTCCTTACTTTTTTCTCAGTACCATTCAGTTTCACGAACATTATTTTTACTTAGACTTAACCACTTTACCTACACACACACACACACACACACACACACACACACACACACACACACACACACACACACACACACACACACTATGTCGTTTTATCTTTTATCCAGTATTATTAAGCGTATCATCACAAACACATTTCCTGTTACTCAGACTTCACCAGCATCTTATTCCACACAGACCTTTATTACCTCCCCCTAAGCCATGCCCAAATTAACCATATTTTTATTTTAATCCAGACCCATCCACAGTGCCACAAACCCTTTTCCTATAACTCAGACTTACCACACTTTCTAACACTTTCCTCTTTACCGTTTATCCACACCCATTCACATACACCCAATTATTTCTTTTGCTCAGAGTTACCCGTATTTGTACGCATTTACACATACTAATTTCCTTTGGCTCAGACCTCTTGCTTAAACCTACTTGAAGGCACCAACTTTCTTCACCTCTCGTCCGGACCTGTTCAGATTCACTCGGTTCTTACTTTTACTCAAACACACCCACAACCCACTATCATGAAAACTCTCTTCGCTGTTTGTGTAGACTCATTTACATTCGCACGGAGTCTTTTCCATCTCTCCTCTGAGTTTACGTTCCAGGTTTGTGTTAGGGTCCACGCTTGTTGTCTATTTAGCTATCACCTCTTCTGTTTCTTTGCTACGACTGCACTTAAGTGTTCTGTTCAGGCTAAAATTACGTTATTTATCTAAGAAAAATTACAACCGACTGATGATTGAAAGATACTCCGACAGATGCCTTCGTTGCTGTGGGCGCACTCATGTGTTTTCATCAGGCTAAAACCACATCACTATCCATAGAGCGGAACCCTAGAAGTAAAAGTTAAACGCTTTTCAACCTCTGGAACGAAGATGTCTTTTGTATATAATTCTTGTTACCTCCAGATAACTTAATGTAGCCTTTGAGAGACATTTAGACCTAGAAGAGCTGGATAACCCCTTCATAAACCACTTCATTATTACTGAGCTCTCTTAACCTGAATAGATGATGAAAGCAGGAGAAATAAACTTTGCAAATAATCATCTTAAAGTTGCTTACATATAACTGCAAGGATGATTATATACTGCAAGTGTTGGTGTAAGTCTCGCAACATATCTCCTCTGTTAACACGTAAAAGCCACTCCCAACCTAAAAATAGTGTAATCATTTGGCAGCAATAAAGATGATACAATTAAGGTATGAGAGAGAGAGAGAGAGAGAGAGAGAGAGAGAGAGAGAGAGAGAGAGAGAGAGAGAGGTGAGGGGGAGGGAGTGAGAGAGAGGGTCAGAGTAATGAAACGCTGGGCACAATGGAGTCAGATTCTGGGCAGCCTTGTGAATAATGGTCGCGTATTGTGGCTTTATGGGTAGGCTGGCGTGTGTGTGTGTGTGTGTGTGTGTGTGTGTGTGTGTGGAGAGAGGGTAAGAAAAGATTATTTTGTACGTATTTTAGACTGTGTGTGTGTGTGTGTGTGTGTGTGTGTGTGTGTGTGTGTGTGTGTGTGTGTGTGTGTGTGTGTGTGTGTGTGTGTGTGTGTGTGACAGACAGACAGTTTGTGTGACAATGAGTGTCTGTGTAAGAAAGACTGAAAGAAAGTAAGTAGCACTGTACATGCATTAGGCTTGGAAAATGTGCATGCTATTTATATGAGAATGCACTCGTAAATCAGTGTATATGTTAAGAGCTGCCAGTGTAGCTTGCATGTGTTCGTATACTTACCTGTGTGAATAATAAATAATAAATACGTGTGATATATTAAAATCCTGAAGTATAACTCGCTAGGGAAAAAGAAACGTGGAATAACAAGCTGAAGATGTCTTGAAAAAAATAGACGAAAGCTCGGTATTCTACGTTTCTTTTATCTAGCGAGTTATGTTTTTACCTGTGTGTGTGTGTGTGTGTGTGTGTGTGTGTGTGTGTGTGTGTGTGTGTGTGTGTGTGTGTGTGTGTGTGTGTGTGTGTACCTATCTGTGCGTGTGCGTGTCTGTCCTGGCCTGGCGGAGCCCTCTTGACCTGTCTGAAGTTTATCGTGGAAAATTACCCTTCACAACCATAGAGCCCGTGTGGTGGTGGTGGTGGTGGTGATGGTGGTGGTGGTAGTGGCGACGGAGGTAGAGGACCGTTGTAGAAGGTGGTAGGATGGGTGTTGGTGGAGGTAAATGGTTGTGGTTGAAGTGGCAGTGGTGATAGGAGACTGTGGTGGTGGTAGCTGTTGTGGTGAGGGCTGTGGTAAAAATGGTGGTGGTGGTGTAATAGTAGATAGTCGTGATGGAGGGTACAATAGTAGTGATCGTTGTAGAGGTTTTGGTAGTAGTTGTTGGTGTGATGGTGTTGGGGATGATAGCAGCAGGAGTTTGTGGTAGTGGGATTGTGGGATTATGATTTTGGTGGTGGAGAGGATGGTACCAGAGAGCTGTAGCAATGATAATCATGGGCAAGAATGAGGTGGTTGTAGTTGTGGTGTTTCTGGCCGTAGAAGTGTGGCGGTGGTGGCAGTGGAGTTGTTGGCGATAATGTAATAATAATAATGGCAAGAATATTAATCTCTTCACTTCGGTTTTCGCAAATAGGTCGTTCGAGTTTGAGAATATGTCGATGGTCAAGGTCGCAGGCAAAGTAAAATATTCTGCCCTTTGACCAGTTGGTGGGCGCGGGTATTGCACTCCCTTGTTAAGTTTTTTGTTACAGTCTCTAGACGACAATATTCTGCTTAGTTTCGAACTGGAAGGGTTAGATATAGCCTTCATTAAACCCTTCACAGCCAGATTTTTTCCTTCAAGAGGAAAAAATAAAAATCGCTTGAAGATAGTAAGAGTAATATGTAAAATACCTGTTTGTGTGTGTGTGTGTGTGTGTGTGTGTGTGTGTGTGTGTGTGTGTCCGACTCTGGGCATAGGGTTCACAGCCTGCTCCCAAGGCCCAGTAGTGTGTGTTTGTGTTTGTAAAACTGTGCCCATGTGTGTAGATGCATAGATGTGTTTAGATATGATAGCCAAACGTGTAGAATATATTATCTTGCTGGTATTTACAGCAGTGATAGCAGAGATAATGATGGCGATAATGATAGAGGCCCCACCCATGATGCTCTCTCCTTCCACCCTATTATCACCCGTTTATGATAATGTGGATTTTTTTTTCTATAGTTCCTTACGAAAAGAGTAATGTGATGAAGAGGAGAGAAGGATGAGTAAAGAGAGGGAGGGATGGAGGGGGGGAAGAAGGAGAGATGGAGAGAAAGAGAGGAAGACAAGAGAGGGATGAACGACGAGAGATAGAGGGAAGGAAGGAGAGAGAAGAAAGGAGTGGGATGGAGAGGGGAGGGAGAAAAAAGGATAGGAAAATGAAAGAAGATGGAAGTCATGAGAGAGAGAGAAAGAAAGAATGAGAGGGGATGGGGGAACAGGAAGGAGAAAAAGGAAAGAAAATACTGAAGGGAAGGGAAAGTATGAAAGAGAGGACGGAGAAAGAGGGAGAGAGGGAATGAGAGAAAAAGGAAGCGGGGGGATAGAGGAATGAAGTAGGAAAGGGAGAAGCAGTCTAAAGGGAGTGGGAGGGAGAGAGTGACAGGGAGTTGGTATGGAGGGAGGAGGAGAAAGGAAGAATAAGGAGAGGGAGGAGTCTTAGGAGGGAGGGATATGAGGAGGAATAAGCAGGTAGGGGAGAAAGAAATGAAGAGGCGGTGAGGAGATGATGACATGGGAGGAAAGGATTTGGAGATAGTAGGGAAGGAGGAGATGAGGGGAGAGGGAGATATAAGGGAAGGAGAGGGGGAGGTAGGTGGAGAAGGGAGGGGGGGGAAGGGGTAAGAGAAAGGAATGGGAGGATATGAGAGAAGAGGTGAAACGAAAATCAAAGAACAAAGGTACAAAGCACAAAGCACTGTACAAAGGAAAGCAAACGGCAACAGACTTAATGGTCTATTCGAGGCTGCTTGTTACAGAGAAGACTATCACTATGATATCTAATTCTACAAATTGAAAGTGAGGATAGTAAAGCAAGAAGGGAAGAAGGAAAGGGAGGAGGGACAGAACGAGGAGAGGGGGCAACGGAAAAAAAGTGGGAGTGAAAGAGAGTTAAAGGGTAAGGGGAAGAGAGAAATAAGGGGAGACATTGTAGGAGAGGAGGAGATAGCAGAAGAAAGGGAGGAGAAGTGTTGGGAGAAAGCTGGGGGGGGGAGAAAGGAAGGGGGAGGGAACAGAAGGTATGCAATAAAGGGAGAAGTTAGAAAAGGAAGTGGAGGAGAAGGGAAAAATGTAGGAATGGGAGAGACAGAAAGGAAATGAGGAAAGAAGGAGAAGAGAAAGGCAGGGGAAGGAACAGGGTAGATGGAAGGAGAGGAGGAACGGAAGAAGAGAACGAGGAGGAGGTGAGAGTGGGGGGAGGAAGGGGAGGAGAGTAGAAGATAGAAGAGGGAGGAAATAATAAGGAAGGGGTACGAAAAGGGAGATAACAAAGGAAGAGGGAGAGGGAGGAACAGAAGGGGAGAGGGGCGAGAAGGAAAGTTCGTAGGAGAAAGGAAGGAAAGTGAGGGATGGAAGTAATGGAGAGAAAGAAGGGAAGAGAATGGCGAGGGGAATAAAAGGGAGAGAGGGAGAGAAAGAAACAAAGAAGGAATGAGAAGATGTGAAGAAATTGGAAGAGTGTTATATCAGAGGAAAGATGAAAGAGAAATGGATTAGTAAAAGATGGATTATGAAGGTAATGACAGGGGTATTGCAGAAAAAAAAAATAACTTGAGACATGGGAGCATAAAACTGGAAGTAATAGCAATAGATAAAGCAAAAGAAATAAGTAGACCAACATAGAGACAAAATGGATAAAAGACCAAAACTTCTCTCTCTCCTGATATGACACTGATACTGATAGTTCTCTCATTGTTGGGATAATTCTAGTATTCTATCAAAACTAACGCCAAACATTTTCGTCCAGCTGAAGGAGTCACACGAAATAATCTTAAAATAGCCCACCAGCAGCAGGAATAAACTTACAAAGATATCATAGTGCTAAATGGGTTTAAAGAAGAGAAAGTGAAAATAGCAAGACACAAACATAAGGCAAGTTAATAAATGAGGAGTACAAGAGAATGTGAGATGAATAAAGAGAGACAGCTAGGGAGATGATAAAAGTAATGAGCGAAAATGATGAGAAACCAGGAATGTAAAAGGGAAAGAGACAGGAAAAGTGAGAAGCGAAAAGTCTTAAGAGATGTGAGAGAAACAGAGAAGGAAGGAGTAACAAAAGAGATATTTGACGAAAAAGAAATAATTATTATAACAGAATATTAGAGAAGATAAGAAGATAAACTACATGAAAAGTGTGAGCGGCAAGCAAGAAAATGTGAGAGGAAAATATGAAACGAAATAAGAAAAGGGAGAGTATGAGATGCTATAAGAAAACAGAAATTGGTGACGAGAAGGGGGATATGAAGGAAGAGAGGATGGGAAAAGAGGCCAAATAAAAAAAAAAATGAGGAAAACAGGAGAGAGAGAGAGAGAGAGAGAGAGAGAGGTAGTGGTGCGAGGGACAGGTAAGGCTAGGGTGGAGGGGGGGCAGGTCTTTGTACAGCACACAGGGCAGGCCAGTCTAGGGTCAGCTGCCATAAACCACACAGGCACGGCAACACAACCAACCCGCCTCGCTCCACGTCTACCCTCCTCGCTCCACTACCATCCCTCTCGCTCCACTACCACCCTTCTTTCTCCACTACCAATCATATCGCCCCACTGCCACCTTTTTGCTCACTACCATCCTTCTCGCTCCACTACCACCCTCCTAGTTCCACTACCCCCCTTCTCGCTCCACTACCACCCTTATCTTGCTCCACTACCACCCTTGCCTCGCTCCACTACGCAACCAACCCTCCTCGCTCCACTGCACAACCAACTCTCCTCGCTCCACTACCACCTTCCTCGTTCCACTACCACCATTCTTCTCGCCCCACTATCACACTTGCTCCATTACCACAACTCTTGACGCGTCTCGCACCATCATTTTCGCTCCACTGCCACTCTCGCTTCATTAGCACCACCTTTGCTACGTCTCGCACCACCACCCATCTCTCTCCCACCATCACTATTGTTCCATACCACCCTTGCTTTTCTCTACTATTACATTTTTCTCTCCACTTCTACCCTGGCCTCGCTCCACTACTACCCTTGCCTCGCTCCACTATTACCCTGGCCACGCTCTATTACTACCCATGCCTTACTCGAATACTATCCTTCCCTCGCTCCAGTACTACCCTTGCCTCGCTTCACTACTATCCATCCCTCGCTCCACTACTACCCATTCCTTGCTTCACTACTACCCTTCCCTCGCTCCACTAGTATTCATACCTCGCAACACTGCTACTCTTCCCTCGCTCCATTGCTACTCTTCCCTCGCTCCACTGCTACCCTTCCCCCGCTCCACCCCCACCCTTACCTCGCTAGAGCCACCTTTGGTTTTCTATATAACCCATTCCACGCCTATATTCCTTCGCTTCCTCAGTATTCATCTCTTATTCGCACATTCGTAATCCATCCTTCTTTCTTTTTTTTTTCTTTTTTGATCATTCCACTATTCACTCGCACCCATTCTCTCACTGTGGCCATATATTACATACACTTTCTTCTACCCACTGACTTGTAGATTTTCGTACTCCACATCTACCAAGAATTACCACTTTTCTTATCCTACCCAACCTACGCAACGCAGGTACATGTTACTAACATTAACAGTCCCATATCCACTACATTCACTCTTAAAGCTTCACACTCATGCCAAGCCAACGTCTCACTCCCATAAGTTAATGTGAACACTAGCACACCACACGTTCCTGCAGTTCTCACGCAGCCTCTCTACTCAGATATCTACTTCCTTTGTAACACCAACCATTTCTATTCTTTGGCCCACTCCACTCTTTGCTTCTAATTCTTGTTTTGTTTTTTATACATACTTAGCTGAATGTGGACTATATGTGACTGGATGAGCCTGACGGATGAATTAACAATAGCGTCACGTCATGAAATAGTCAAAGAGAGGGAAGGTAGAGAAATGAGTGGTATACAAAGGAGTGGGTTAGATAGGATGGTAATTTGAAGGGCCGTGGAGCTCGGAAAGGAAAGTGAAAATTTTTGCTATAGGATTGGTGATTTAAGTGCACTAAAGTTTTATTTCAAGCTATCCTCCAAAAATGAACGTTTTGGGGAGTGATGGGTGTGTGGGGCAAAGAATGGGTGGGATGGGCTGTGTTTGTGGTTCGGAATGGTGAGGGGTCAGGAGAAATATACCGTGTGAAAATGGATGCTGTATGACTGATGGATTGAATGTAGTGAAGGTTTATTTCAATGGCTTCAACAAGTTTAGCTCACCATATTCTCATTTCATGGTTTTGCAACACAAGTAAGAATCACTAACGCAGTGAAAGAGTAAAATTAACAAACCCCTTCAGTATGATGCCATTTTTTTTTTTTTTTTTTTTTTTTTTTTTTTGTATTCTTGCTGCCTCCAGACGATTTCACTTATCCATTGAGAGCTTTTATTTAGTAGAAGAGTTTACTAACCTCGCCAGTTCGAAGTCTTACCATCGAAGTTGAGTAAAATTGCCTTGCCTTAGCAAGAATACAGCATAAGAGATATCACAGTAATGAAAGGGCTAGATCGATCACAGTGTGAGAAGCTGACTGACGTAGTGCTTGAGAGCGGTATGGCTGGTTGGAAGAAGACGAAGAGGTAGGTCAAAAATTAAAGTGGATCGAGAATTTTAAAGAATATAATAGGGATCTCTCTGATGCCTCCTTCCCACTAAAATAATAAAAAATTGCTGCCAGTCCCTTGTTACCGCCCTCGAGGTTAAGACCCAGATGACAGGTAGGTTTCTTGTCTACTCCCTTGGTGATACTACATGATCGACACAAAGGAGCACTCAGAGAATGCTCTTACTTGCCGTGTCTACATGTTTGATGCTAAAACATTTGGTCAAAGGGCTAATCATTTGACATTGCCCAGCGACTTATGTATTTGACTTTTTCATCCAAACTTTAATTACTTGTTCATCTGATTATCCCCTATCATTACTCAAAATTTTAATGCAAATTCATCCAATAATTTTTCACCTTTCCGTGGACTTGACTTTTGACCTTGTTCGTCCGAAATATAATCACTTGCTACTCTGACAGTCTTTAACCGCTGTTCCAAATTTGGTATAAAAGCCATACAATAATTCATGCATAATGTTGCAACGGACGGGTAAATAACTGGAGCCAACACATAACACCCGCACGTTTTCTCCCACGGGTGTAAAAAAGTCCTCGAATCGCATCTTGGGGATAAAACTCGTTCTTCTAGGAAGGCCATTAAAACGTCTAGGACACTGTAACCGCTTGACCACCTTGCGATCTTTACTAAACACACACACACACACACACACACACACACACACACACACACACACACACACACACACACACACACACACACACACACACACACACACTGCAGCTATAGAGAACTGAATAGCGTGTGGAGGAAGCCAGGTGAGGTACGACGTCCAATTAATGCAGAGACATTTACAGACCGGGAAGGAGGGGTAATGAAAGGAGTTCCCGCAAACCGTAGGCCACAAGAACACAGCCCCTCACAGCCCTGCATCTTAGTCTCTTTAGGACTAAGTTTTATGCTCGCTACTGCCAGGTTATTTTTTTTCGGGGTGGGATCTCTGCTAAGGAAAGGTTTAGAAACAGTCGTCCTTCATAGCTTTACCTTGATGATGTATTTTATATCCTGTTGTTGCTACACCTGGAGATTAAATTGAGCTTCGAGAAAGTTCTTAAAATTGGAAGGGTTATACGAAGTCTTCATTTACTCCACTACAAGAGGTCTACACAGAACTAATTAAAATTGTCTGGAGGCAGTGTAATTAAAAAAAAAAAGTATTAGATACAAGGAGTTTCAGATTAGAATCATGCGTATTACTGTATTCGTTTCACTATGATTTTTTTTTCTTTTTTTTTTTAGTTTATATTCTTACCACCGCCATACAGTTTCATTCAGCTTTGCCGGAAAATCGAGGGTGGGAAATAGTCGGAAAGAACAGAAACGGGAAAGGTAAAAGAGGAAAGAGGAAGGAGATGAGGAAAAATTACGAATATTAAAGGAGGAAGGCAGTCATAGACCTGGAAAACGATGAAAACCAGAGAGAGAGAAAGGGGGAGTAGGAAGATATTTATTCTCTTTATCTCTTCGCCTCTCTTCTTTCTTTTCCTGTGTTCCCTTTCTCTTCTTTTTTCCATGTCTGGCATCACCTCATTCCTGTTCTCCTCACATACAGTCAATTTACCCTTTTTGCAACCTTTCAATATTTTCTTCACCTAATTCTGCCAGCTCCCCATACTCTTTACCTGATTTCTGTCTATTCATATTTTCTGTCTGTCTGTTTCCTCCTGTCTGCCTCTCCCTTCCTCTTCCTTGCTACACCCCTCCCCCTTTTCTTACCTCCCGAGTTTGTCCTCTCTCTTTGCTCTCTCCTCTCCTCTCTTTGCTCTCTCTTTACCTCTCTTTGTTCTCTCTCTTCACCTCTCTTTGCTCTCTCTTCACCTCTCTTTGCTCTCTCTTCACCTCTCTTTGTTGTCTCTTCACCTCTCTTTGCTCTCTCCTCACCTCTCTTTGCTCTCTCTTTACCTCTCTTTGCTCTCTCTTCACCTCTCTTTGCTCTCTCCTCACCTCTCTTTGCTCTCTCAACCTCTCTTTGCTCTCTTCACCTCTCTTAGCTCTCTCTTCACCTCTCTTTGCTCTCTCTTCACCTCTCTTTGCTCTCTCTTCACCTCTCTTTGCTCTCTCTTCACCTCTCTTTGCTCTCTCTTCACCTCTCTTTGCTCTCTCTTCACCTCTCTTTGCTCTCTCTTCACCTCTCTTTGCTCTTTCATCACCTCTCTTTGCTCTCTCTTCACCTCTCTTTGCTCTCTCCTCACCTCTCTTGGCTCTCTCCTCACCTGTCTTTGCTTTCTCTTCACTTTCCTTTGCTCTCGCTTCACCTTTCTTTGCTTTCTCTTCACCTCTCTTTCCTCTCTCCTCACCTCTCTTTGCTCTCTCTTCACCTTTCTTTGCTCTCTCCTCACCTCTCTTTGCTCTCTCTCTTCACCTCTTTTTGCTCTCTCTCTTCACCTTTCTTTGCTCTCTCTTCTCCTCTCTTTGCTCTCTCTTCTCCTCTCTTTGCTTTCTCCTCACCTCTCTTTGCTCTCTCTTCACCTCTCTTTGCCCTCTCCACCTCTCTTTTGCCCTCTCCACCTCTCTTTGCTTTCTCTTCACCTCTCTTTGCTCTCTCCTCACCTCTCTTTGCTCTCTCTTCACCTCTCTTTGCTCTCTCCTCACCTCTCTTCGCTCTCTCTTCACCTCTCTTTGCTTTCTCTTCACCTCTCTTTGCTCTCCCCACCTCTCTTTGCTCTCTCCTCACCTCTCTTTGCTCTCTCCTCACCTCTCTTTGCTCTCTCCTCACCTTCTCCGGTCGGTCTCTTTGCCGCGGTCCATAAAAACACAAGAGGCACACAAAGCCACCATTGAGACCACACAGACCCGACCGCCAAGCTGGGGGGAGGAGGGGAGGGAAGGAGAGGTGAGGGGAAGGAAGAAAGGAGGGAGGGGAGGGAAGAGGGGCAGAGATAGAGATAAGAGTTAGTGGGGGAGGGAGAGATGGAGAGAGCTACAGGATGGTGAGAGATAGATGAAGGGTTGTGAGGGATGAGAGAGAGATGAGAGGTAGAGTGGGATGAGAAAAAGAGATGAAGAGTTAGAGAGGGTAGGGAGAGATAGAAATGAAGAGAGATAGCTGGATAATGAAAAGGAGAGAGCGAGTGTGTGTGTGTGTGTGTGTGTGTGTGTGTGTGTGTGTGTGTGTGTGTGTGTGTGTGTGTGTGTGTGAGAGAGAGAGAGAGAGAGAGAGAGAGAGAGAGAGAGAGAGAGAGAGAGAGAGAGAGAGAGAGAGAGGAGACAGACAGACAGACGGACAGAACTATAATACTATCGAATACACAAAGGTCTTTAATCTCTCCCTGTCCTCCTTAAACAACTCATTTTCTCTGTTTCATTTGCTCACCTTTCTCTTTACCTGCCTTCGCTTTTTCATCATTATCATCATCATCGTGGAGGAGGAGTTATAGCGGTCCACCATCCTCCTTTTGGGGATAGGGAAGTACATGAGGGACGTTTGTTTAACCAGGAAATTTTAGCCGTCACGACATGAAGCTGACCCTCTCCATCACCATCATCATCATCACCATCATCAGTCCTCACCCTACTTCACCGCGATACACATGGACGGGATAAGATACAGAAACAGGGAAAAAAGCAAAAGCAGGAAAACTATTATCATCTTTCCCTCTGCACGCCTCTCCACCTCTCTCTCCTTATATGCACTTCTCTCCCTTTTATTTCCAACTCCTCTGCCTTATCTTCCCACTTCGTTCTTATTACCGCTATCTTATCATGCTCTCTCTCTCTCTCTCTCTCTCTCTCTCTCTCTCTCTCTCTCTCTCTCTCTCTCTCTCTCTCTCTCTCTCTCTCTCTCTCTCTCTCTCTCTCTCTCTCTCTCTCTCTCTCTCTCTCTCTCTCGTTTCCACTTCTTCCATTTCCTCTTACTCTTCCTTCCGTTCTTACTCCCCTCATCTCTTTCATTCTAACTCTTTCCTTCCATTCTCTCGAATTCTTCTCTTCCGAACTTCATTGACAGCCTCTCTTAGCCTTCCTCTCCCACTGTTTCCTCAACTTATCCCAGACTCACTAACTTTTCTCATACTCTCTCCCCGGCAATTTCCTCCTCTTCCACTCGCTCTCTTTCCTCCACCTCTCCCTCCTTCCCTTCCTTTCTCAGTCACTCCACTTTTTCTCCCAAACTCCCTAACTTGTCTCTTCCAAAGGTCCTTGCTATTCCATTTCGCTCTCCCACTCTCACTCTCTCCTCCACCTCTCCCTGCTTCCCCCCACCTGTCCTCGCCCATCCCGAATCGCCTCCGTAACTCGGTGTGGCAGTCTCGCGAAAAGATAATGCCGTGACGCAGTTCTACCCCTTTACCCCCACCCCTATCCCCCACCCCCAAACCCCCACCCCTCGTACTACTCCTTAAACCTTCCTGCGCCCCTTCATCCCCACCCCCCATTCTTCCTCCCAACCTCTCTCTCTCTTCTTCCTCCCAACCCACCTTTCTCTTCAGCCCTCCACCCCCATATCTTAACCCTTTTGCTTCTCGACCCTTCCTCCCCACCCCTCTTACTACCCCTCAACCCTTCTTCCAGACCCTTCCCCCCTTCAGCCCCTCCTTTCCCCCCTTGTGTTAAATCTTTCACTTCTCAGCCTTTCTTCTTTACCTCTCAATCCCTTTCCCCCTCTACATCTCAACCCTTCCCTTACAATGAATTCTTTCTTTCCCATCCTTCCATCTTTCAATCACCCCTCCCCTCCCCAAAAAAAAAAAAAAATCTTAACCCTTCCATCAACCTTGCCGCCATTCTCCTTCAGCCTTCCCCTCACTCCTCAATCTTTCATCTCCTCCCACCCCTCAGTCTCCCAAACCTTTCTCTTCCACACCACAATCCCTTCCCCCTTTCACATTTCAGCCCTTTTTTCTTCCTTAACCTTTCACCCCATCGCTCAATCCTTTCCCCTTCGACTCTTCCCTCTGTTTCCAACCCTTCCCCTCGACTTTCCTTCACCCCTAAGCTCTTTCCCTTTCATCTGCCTTCCCTTCACCCCAACCCTTCCCCTCCCCTAACCCATTTCCTTCATCCCTCAGACCTTCCCTCTTAACATCCCCATCCACCCCTCTCCCTCACCCCTCACCCCTTCCGCTAAGCCCTCGATTTGCCGGTGCCATTGTCTGCCTCGGCCAATCAGTGTTAGTTGCCATTCTCTGCCCACTTGCCAGTCTCTTACACGGTGCTGGGTCCCTGCGTCCATTTGCGATGCTCTGCCAAGGTACGATTTCGTGCCGAGTTGCGATTTAGTGGGTTGTCGATTCTGTGGCCTCGGTTTGTTTTGCTGACTGGAGATTCTTTATGCTGCGATTTTGTTGATTTTATGGCTTGTCAGCTCAGTGAACTCGGCTTATTTTATTGATAATGCTCGGTTGGTTGTTCTGGGATCTGCCATTCTTTTCTGAGGTGAGGTTCTTTTTTTCTGTTTTTCATTTTTATATTTTCTGTGCAGAGAGAGAGAGAGAGAGAGAGAGAGAGAGTGTACTAAAAACCTGAATCCCGAAAATGTTGTCTCTTCCGAGGAATGATGGATAAAAAAGCCAAATTCGTGATCTGCCTGTTTTGCAGTGCCAGGACACAGGCTCTGAAACACTAGAAATCACGGACAGAGGGAAAGACAAACTGCTGAAGACTACACCGCAGTTTACCTAATGTGTACACGATGGAGTGAGAATACCAATTAAACTCTTCCATTAGAGAGTCAGAAAACGTGTGGTAAGGTGTAGCTCAGGGTGTGCTGTGTACCTGTCGTAATGTCAGGTACCCATATTTTGCGGTTCTGTAAGGGTAATATTTTCGTGGGCTTACAGAACTAACACCTCTTATCTCGGCACTTTATTATAAGTGGTGCACCTAAACATTCTCTTCTCCGTCATTCATACCTTTCTCATATGGACCCAGTTTCCCTAAGTAACATAGAAGAGAATACTGAAATGCCATATGCAGAGTTTGTTTGTTATTTTTACAGAAGATGAACAGAGGAAAGAAAAATAAATAAAAATAAACTTCCATACACCAGATTACAGGTGCCCTCCATTAGAAAGAGGTAAAGGTGAATTTCATATCCCAGCGAAAGTACAGATGTAAGTCCTTAAGATTCGAGGGACATCTGCTAACTTCGTATCACGCAAACGAAACGAGGCATAAAGCTGAATATCGGTGTGGCATTATGCAAAATTAAATCGATAAGAGAAATGTGCTAGGGAACCTCCTTTGCCCATGTGTGTGTTTGGTCCAAGTCCTGAGTTAGCATCGAGTTGCGGAAACAAAACGAAGCTGGGAACTGAGGTGTGTGTGTGTGTGTGTGTGTGTGTGTGTGTGTGTGTGTGTGTGTGTGTGTGTGTGTGTGTGTGTGTGTGTGTGTGTGTGTCTGTCTATCTGTCTCTCTGTCTGTCTGTCGGTCGGTCTGTTTTACCTTGCCTGTCTGTGCTTGTGTATATAGAAATGTGTGTGTGTGTGTGTGTGTGTGTGTGTGTGTGTGTGTGTGTGACGTGGTCGAGGTTAATGACGGCGGGCGATGTGGTAATGACATTGTTCCATGAGTGATCGTTTAGCGTTATTGAAGCTCGTGGACTGGCCATTGTTCACGAGGAAAAAAAAGGAAAAAAGAAAAAGAAAAACACCACACTAACATGACTATTCGTGCCCAGGGGATGAGATACGTAACCCCACTACTAATTCACCCCCTCATTATCACCCTTATATCCCCAGGTCGTAAGGTCGAAGATGGGGAGTTCCTTATTTTCCCCTTCGCTTTCTTTCTTACGGCCGGCCTGTCTAAAAAGCCAGGTGTTGTATTTACGAATTTTCTTAAGATCTGACGTATGAGATTTTTTGTGCATACGTTTTACCAAGCGCTTCATAATTAAATTTGAAGGAATATGAAAGTGACAAAATACAAAATACACAAGTCTGAGATAATAGCTAACAATAATGGAAACTTGTTTATCTTGGAAGTTGGTTGGGGTCTTTTTATAAATTATTCCGTAAGGGCCGTATCAATAAAGAATCTCAGCCAATTTCTGTGATATCTCCGTTGGGAATCACTTTTTTTTTTTATTGTATTTCTCATGTTTATATATACTGTAGATGGGTTGAGAAGTCTTTAGTATATCAGTGAAGATAAAAGTATTAACAAGCAATTTTATTACGCTCAAGAAAGTTTATAATTACTTCTCTGATGTGTAACTCAGACTTATGAAAGTTTCTAAATGCGCCTCTGATGCACAGCTCAAGAAAGTTTATGAATACTTCTCTCATGCACAACTTCAACTCAAATTTTATAAACACAACTTAGTCTCAGGAAAATTTATAACTACTACTCCAGGCGAGACGGGACAACCTGTAATTACCTGTTGATCCTTCACCTGGTTGGGATGTTTTTTTTTTTCTTTTATGTATTTTCTTATGGGATGTTGACAAAAAAATTCCCCCACGTTGGCTGGCCTCGAATTGTTGGCTGTGACGCTAACCCATTCACTGCGAGGGATATTCTCTCTCTCTCTCTCTCTCTCTCTCTCTCTCTCTCTCTCTCTCTCTCTCTCTCTCTCTCTCTCTCTCTCTCTCTCTCTCTCTCTCTTTTGTTACCTATAGAGTACTTTATTCACCTTAAGGAAGACCTCTAGTGAAGAAGGGCTTTAAGGCAACCTCGTCAAACCTTTTCACGCCTTCTTTGTCTTGGTAACCTCCAGAAGATTTTATTCGGCTTAGGGATGTTCTGCAATAGCGAAAGGGTTAAGGTGGTTGGGTGACTCCTTATTCCCGTCTCTAACTCATAAAGCCTCCTCACTGACATCCCTCCCTCACTCATCTCTTACTACCCCTACTTATATAACTCTCTCACCCACTTGCATAGTCACACACTTACTCATTCGCTTAGTCACGCACCCACTCACTCACTGTCACTTCCCTTACTCTCCTCTTTTTCTCTCTCTCTCAGTTACTCCATGACCTTTATCTTTCCCTTTTCCCCTCTTTCACTGAATTCCTCACTCACTCGCATTTTTACTCCCCTCTTTCCTCTTTCACTCGGTCACTCACTCCCACTTCCCTCACTCACATTGCTCCCCCACTCCCACTCCCTAACTCTCCCAACCACTCCCTCACCCCACGACACTCCACGCATCATCACTACATCAAGACTCACGCATAAACGTAATTACCTTTCCATCATCCTCTTCTTTTAGCCCATCTATATACAGCATTTTTTTTTTCTTTATGCGTGCGTTCTACGATGAAAAAATGCAAAGAGCAGAATTGGAGAATAATGTTTTATTTCCATGGAACAAGAAAGCTGGTTAGTATGTCATGCTGCACGACACAGTATGCAGATCCCACGTTGCATTTAATATACATCTTAAACACGAAGTAATAAATATATGCATGATAATCATACTGTATATAAGCCTTGTACAAATAACATACTACGTTTAATTGCTGCGAAATTCCGTCATTAAGCTACTAAAGTTAAAATCTCTGATGCCGACGACTTAGTCCTCTGCGGACTAGGTTTGTTGTGCAGAACGTGGGATTTTATACAGATGACTCTTAGCGTACTGTCCTTCATCTAACTGCTCGTAGCTGCAAATCTCGTAAGTATTGTTATAAAGCCCCCTCTCATTCCCACGTTCCTTCTCAGTCAGTTTTTGAAAATGTTTCTAAAAGGGATTAACTCTTTCTCCTGCACATTTAAAGAGTTAACATTTTATGCTGCCCTCTGATTTTTTTTATTTGTATTTTCCGACAGCTGTGAATTATTTTCCATTTTCATTGTAATATTTTGTGTATGTGTGTGTGTGTGTGTGTGTGTGTGTGTGTGTCTCTCTCTCTCTCTCTCTCTCTCTCTCTCTCTCTCTCTCTCTCGGATGTCCACCCAAGGGTCATTGGTAGAAAACAGGAAGGGCTTCCGGTCATAAAGTGCTGCACGCTCCGAACCAAAGTCCTCTACCCAGGGGCAATGCCTTAGCCCTTGTTGGGAAAAGGGGACACGGTGTAAAACTCAGAAAAACAAAAACAAAAACAAAAAAAACAAGAGTATCGTTATGCAGAGATTAAGTGTTCAGGCAGAGGTGTTAGGGATACTGCTAAGTCCACGAGAAAAAGGCCTTATACTCAGTGCCATAAAAGGAAAGGACTGGGTGAGAACTGATAACAAACCCATATAAAATGAGCTTTGCTTCACGGGTCCCTGTATAGATTAGCGGAACACCAGAGGCCCCCTGAAGCGCATCATTACAAAAGGTCTTCTCTGTAACCTAAATGAAAGTGTCTGGCGATGGCAAGAGTGAAATTCAAACGTCCCATCGTACTAAGGTGGTTAACTCCGCTGCTGTGGTGCGTCTGTCACCCGCTGAACTATTGATAACATATTAGCTCTGTAATCTGAATGGAGGTCCTAGTTATGTTAGGGATCAACGCACCCATACAGACCAGAGTTACTCGTTTAATACATGATTTAGTGGGAGACAAACAAGCACAGTGGACGAACCTACTTATAGAGGAGAGGAATACAAAAAGGGCTGGTGGATAGGTGATGCACAGATAGACAGACAAAAATAAAGGCATGACAAGTGAGAGGTAGACAAGTGTGGTAGTGCTGGCAGCCCAAGTGGGGATAGGAAAGTGAAACCTTGGGAGAGATAAGTAAGGAAGACAGCATAGATATTAAAAGAAAAAGATGATGCCGGCGTACACAAAGATATAAGAAGTGAGTTGGTGATGGGTAAGCCATGTGAGGTAAGGATAAGCGAACCCATGGAGGAGAAGAAAAATAAAGACAATGTACATGGGAATGAGAAGATATGCAAGCAACAACAGAGCTACTGATACTTTCGACGCAGTTTGTTAAAAAGTAGGTTATCTAATGAGCCAAAAGCAGTTGCAGGTGAGGAACATGTAGGTGAGACATGGATAGACCAAGTATGGAAGGAACAGTGATATCAAGTGGGAATGAGATGAGGTAAAGACAGAACAAGGTGATCTGAGCTACACGTAATGCCCGAGTTCACAGAGACATGGCGGGTGAGGTACAGACAGGTTAGGCTTGGGTTAGCCATGTGAGGCTGGGGTAAGTGAAGCCAAGGAGGAGAGAAGTGAGACGAAAACAGATCAAAAGAGTTCAGAGCGACAGGTGATGCCAGAGTGGACAAAGACATGATAAATGATGACAGGATAAACAAAGACTTACCAGGTAATAGGTGTATAAACAGACATGCCAGGTGATGAAAGGATAAACAAAGACATGACTGGTGATGCCAGGACAAACAAAGACATGGCAGGTAATGCCAGGATAAACAAAGACATGGCAGGTGATGACAGGATAAACAGAGATATGCCAGGTGATGACAGGATTAATAGAGACATGTCAGGTGAGCTGTGGGCAGGTGAGGTGTGGGTTGGACAGGTGAGGGCAGGACAGGCTACTGGTGAGAGCCGGACTGACCCACCAGGTAGCAGCTACCGGTCTTACGCTCCGAGGTGGGGCACAAATTTGGGCGTCCAATGGTAGCGATCTGGGGCGTAATCCGGTAGCCGGTAGCCGGGCGCTGGCCAATCAGCCGCCGCCGGAGCGTAGCACAGAAGCCACTGGGCCGCACCACCACCAATCATAAATCGCGGGGAGCAGCGGTCCTCCAATGGGGAGCCGACACACAGTAGCGCTGCCCAACTGGCTACCGGGGAAACAGAATGGAGGAGACGCCCGCCACGCTCTCACTGCCTTTCATCTTCCCCTGTTTTCATTTTTCCACATTTTGAACTCCCAAACCCTGCCCAGTTCTCCAGGTCGTTCCTCCTTTTCCCCCCTGCTATCCCCATTGAACCCTTTTCCCATTTCAACGTCCATGCACTACTTCATCCCCCATCCCGCGCCCCTCACACTCCCTCCCTGTCCCCTTTATTCACCCCCTGCTGGCCCCCGACACACAGTGCAGACGCGTGGCCAACCCTAGTCGTAAAACCCACACTGTACATGGCCACTCTGATTCTCTCCACCGCCTCCATCCATTCCTAAAACTAATCCACCACTCATGCCCCGGGAAACTTTGGGCATCACCCTCTCTGTGGACTAACAAGCAAACGAAAAGTCATTGGAGTTTATAGTTTGGGTTTTGATTCTTGGTTGGCACTGGTGGCGACTCTACCGTGGTCTCCCTCCCATCTGGCCAGAACCCCAAACTCACGCCTTTCCCTGTTTTCTCATTCTCAAAAATATCGGAGTTCCTTTCATTCTCGTCACCGTCTTACCATCCGGCTTCCTTCCTTCTGTCACTTATTTATTTTACCATATGCTTCCAGTAAACGCCGAAATAAAACCATCAGAAGGTCTTAAGCGCAGTCATTTTAGGCCTACTTTATAATACAAGGAAGAATGAATCAAAGCTAAAAGATTACAAATTTACTTTATTTAACATAAGCAACCTTTATTAAAGATCCATTCACTCAGAAATAATTGGGCACATTGAGTTGAAAAGACTTTTGTGGTCTCCATTAGGAGATAAACATATATAAATAAATAAATCATCACAGTCCTTATTGCCATTTCCAACATCCTGTTTTTTTGCAGTCTACTTGAGCACGATAGCCTTACTGCATCATTCATCATCACAGTGTCACCACCGCTATAATTTAGCATCATATTTATCAGCTACCTCTTTCATTACACTTATCACTACCATCATCATACTCATTACTACTCCCGTCACACTCCTCTCTATTGCCACAGCTCATCACCAAATTCAACCCATCATCACCCACCATTGCTATTGTAGTTTTTTTTTTTTTTTTTTTTTTGTGTGTGTGTGTGTCCGACTCTGGGCATAGGCTTCACAGCCTGCTCTCAAGGCACAGTAGTCCTCTTACAAACCATACACCTCTCTACATGTTAAGTCTGTATCTCTTTCCAATAACCTCAGTTTGATGTAAGAGAGGGACACCTTCGCGCGATGGCCCTGATACAATCGGACGGCATCGCTGTCCGGTTCCTCAGCTTCTTCCCTGTCCCCCCAAAAGAGAACGGCGAACATCATCATCATCATCATCCGGACCTCCTTTCTCACCCTATGGGCAGGGTGGGGAGTAACAGCGTCCAGACAGCCCAAGTTTGCCCACTCCAATGGGCCACGCTTCCATTCACTCATCATTCAAGCCTTCGGAATCCTGGCTTTCTCTGATGCGCCAAAAACTTTCACCACATTCTGTAGCTTCATATAAACGTATCCGATAGAGTCAGTCTGAACGCTGTCACGTTAAAAAGGGGTGTCAAATCCCTCATCATGCCCTTCTTCTCACAACATTCATCCAGCCAGCTCGATCCCTTGTCAGTTCCCTAGCCTCGTTGACTTTCATATCTCTCTTCCTCACACACTCATCCACCATACCCCTCCACCTTCTCCTCGGCCTACCTCGCCTCCTCCCTCTTTCAAATTCGCTCAGATATACCATTTTCACCACTCTATTGTTATCCATTCCCTCCACATGACCATACCATCTCATTACACTCTTCGATTCTGGTGTCCACAGACTTCCTCACTCCGAGTCTTTCACGAATCACATTATTTCGTATCTTATCCACTCTCTGTAATCCACATACATTCCTCAGCAGTCCCATCTCCACTGTTCTCACTCTTTTCATTTTCATGCCACACCAAAGTCTCACATCTATATGTTAAACATGGCGGTAGCTCAGTCGGTAGAGTGGTGGCCTGCAGTCCTACCGGACCCAATTTCAAATCCCGGCTGGGGCAGGGAACAGTTTAAGGATTTCAGTTTCATAAAATCAGACTTTACTGATCTACCAGAAGACCCGCCGACATGTCGTAAAAATACCCCCGCTACTACCAATACACCAGTCCTGTATGAGACAGCCCTAGCATGTCTTCAATGTGGACGGTGGGTGTTAGCGCCGAAGTGGTGACATGTAGAGGTGTACGGTATGTAGGAGGACTGCTGGACCTTGGGAGCAGGTTGTGAAGCCTATGTCCAGAGTCGGACACATAAAAAAAAAAAAAAAAAAAAAAAAAAGCCTCGCACAACTGCAACACTCGAGCCTCTGTTTCTTACCAAGGCCTTCATAGCACCATATATTTTCCTCCCATGTGTCACTCTACCTTCCACTTTTTTTGCACATTTTCCTCTCTTTTCTATCACTGTACCCAGGTATTTGAACTCTCTCACCAATTTCAGTCTCTCTCTACTCACTGTAACATCACACTAGGGGTTACCTTCTCTCTTGATTACTATCACTTTACTCTTTTCTACATTTACTTTCAAGGCACGATGCTCACAGACTTCAGCAAAACTCTGCACAAGTCTAACAAGCTGTTGTCCGGTATTTGCAAGTAGCACTGCACCAGCAGCATACAACAAATTTGGGATATTCCCTCCATCACCGTTCATTACCAACGCCATCCCTCTCTCCATTACTCGTGTTTTTACTTCTTTCATCACCCCATCCATATATATATTGAACAACCATGGGGACATCACACAACCTTGTCGCACGCCCACATTGATCGGGAACCATTCACTTAGATGCTCAACTACCCTTACACATACCTCACTACCATCATAAAAACTCTTGATGGTATCTAGCAGCTTACCACCTACATCGTACATGCACAAAACCTTCCACAACCATTCTCTGTCTACTTGGTCATGTGCATTTTCCAGATCCATAAATGCCATAAACACCTTATAGCGCTTCTCACAAGCCTTCTTCACTATCTGTCTCACTGCAAGTATTTGATCCTTGCATCCTCTGCGGCTCCTAAAGCTACCCTCTTCATCACTCACTAGGACATCTGATATCTCTCTTACTTTCTCTATGATAATTCTTCCATATACCTTCCCTGCAACACTCAGTAAACTTATGCCACGACAATTCTGGCACTCACTTCGCTCACCTTTATTTTTGTACAGGGGTACAGAAGGGTGATTTGGGCTTGCATTTCAGCGGGTTCGCTTTCAGATGGTACTGGAGAGGAACACTTTCACGCGGTGGCGTCGATATAACCAAGTAACACCACTGCCTGGTCGTACAAATGCCCTCCATCGCCCTTCTTACCCCCCGGAAGAAAGATGGTGGACTGCAGGAGATGGGCAACCTCAGCCTGCAATCCGCCGAGTTACGTCCAGATGAGCCTGGGGACACAGCAATAACTTCATTGCAATAATCGCCATTCCAAGTCATAAACTTCGTCACCAAAATCCTCACCATCACCTCCGTTATCACAAATCTCACCATAATCTCAGTTATTGCATTCCTCACCTCATGATTACAGATATCACATTTCCTTACACTTTCACAGACTTTGTCACCACATTCCTTATCATAGTCACAATCATCGCTAAGCTCATCTTATTATCTCTTGTATGCTCCTAAAAAATGCAGTTCGAGACGTAAAAACCCAAATTACCAAAGGGGAACCAACTCTCTTCTAACATCTCCTCGCCGCTCACCATTCCTGACGGGAAATACATCGCGTGGACCATCAAAGGCACGGTGAAACTTCAGGCATGCTTTTTTTTTTTTTTAGATGAGAGATAGCAGTTAAATAGCTGAAAGTTTTCTTAATAAATTGTTTTTCTGGTATGGATGCATCAAAATAACAAACGGTTCTTGCTGGTAGTACATTGTTCTTTCATCAGAACGGGATTCTTGCTGTCAAGGGGTTAAGCACTACCTCAATTAATTCAACATTAGTCATGGGTAAACTAGCACTATCTGATTTTGTTTAGGTGAAAGAACTGGTAATCAGTGGTTACATCTTTACATGATGCGATAGCTCCGTTTAACTTCGGTACTCCTAAAAATACCGTTTTCTTCAATGATAAAGAATTTCGTTTTCTGTCGCTAGTTATGGTATTCTGAAATATAAAAATTTGAGAGAAATTTTTTCAGTATATTGTATTGGCTTCTTTTATTTCCATTCTTTCTGCTTGATGATAAATTCAGTAACAACTTACCCCCATGGTGTTGGGATTTGTACTGAATAGTAAATAAAGAATCTAGATAAGGAATTACAGGCTAACAGTAATACTGGTGATCTTGTTTCTTAACAGCGCTAGTTCTAAAGAATTCGCGAGCCCTCAAAGCCTCGAAATAACTGTATGAACATCAGTCCAACAGAAGTATTGCATCAGAACAGTGGCACCACTTAAACCATATAACTCTCAGTCTCAGTAACACCAGGCGCTGGAGAAGGACGCCTTCATGTGGTGGCACTGATGTGACCCGGAGGTGGAGCTGCTTGGTGATGAAGACGTCCCACGGACCCCTCCCAACCTCCTGAAAGAGGATGGTGGGCTGCAGGAGAGGGGCAGCTTTAGCCTACAATCCAATGGATTCACAATCAGATGAACAGCAACCACCACAGTACCATCAAAAGGCTCCTCTTTTTTCGCAAAGGAGAGTAAAATCATGTGGTACTTAGTTGGAATAAATTAACAACGTCTTGCAGAGAGCTTTAACCTATTCATTCTGGGGATGTATTTTTCTCTTTTATTCTTGCTGCCGCTAGACGACTGTATTCGTCTTAGGACAGACGTCTGGCAGTGAAGGGGTTAATGAAGGTTGGGTGTAACCCTTCCAGTTCGAAAAGCCTATCCTGAAGTGAATAAAATCTTCTGTCGATATCAAGCACAAAATACGCCATCGGATTAGTAGCCAAGGCTCAGCTGAACATAAACGCGGTGGACTGCAGGCTGAACTTGCCCTTCTGCAGTCCACCATCCACATTTAGGAGGATAGAGTGGGAATGCAGGGACATTTGTATAACCGGGCAGCTCCACCGGCCTGTCATGTTGGTGCCACAGCGTAAGTATCTCTCTTCACCGTCATCGGACTGACAATGATAAATAAAGACAGAGTTAAATGCCGTGAACTAATCCAAATCTCAGGGTTGTTTACGTCGAGCTTAGATCACTTGAAGAAAATCCTTAATTTTTCACATCCATTGTATTATTCAACGCCAAAGGTTATTAGAGTATATCAGCCTGCATCCCACATTCCAGAGCGTATTTTGCAAAGATACTGAAACATTAGACTTCCTATTTATTGTGCAACGCCTGTGGTTATTTTGCTTTACTAGTCTGCAACAATAACGAGAGGCTACCCATGATTTATTGATTATGCATTTTCTAAACCTGCATTCCATACTGAATAGGGTATTTTGCAGCGATACTGCAGTACTAAGCATGTTCTATTTATCATGTAATGCCTTTGGTTATTAGATTATTTTTTAGCATGCATCCCACATTACAGACTGTATTTTGCAACACAGAAAAATTACACTTATAGCTGTGTCTTGTGCTTCAGAAATTATTGTAAGAGAGAGAGAGAGATCATCGCAGTGAAGGAGCTAATACTGGCTGTTCGAACTTTCCTTTGCCGAATTCACCATCCTGCTTCGAATCCTCTGAACGTTTGGCGTCAGCTGGAATAAAATACTAGAGTTGCCCTGATCAAGAGATAGTTAATGGTGATAGTATTTTCATTCCCACCCTCCTAGGATTCATTATAAGCCTAATAAAATAGCTGGGTGTTAGATGGAACAGAGTAATAGAGATGAGACAACCAAAGCGACCGTGAAAGAGTCAAAACCTGTTGTTCAGACTCTCCCTCGCTGCGTCCACAATTCAGACGATTTTATTCATTTCACGAAAGGCCTCTCGTACTGTAGTGGTCAATGGACGCTTTATCTAACCCCTCTCGTTCAATATATCTCTCCTAGCATGTAAACATAATAATAATAATAACAATAAACTAAAGATTGCAAGAATCGTGGAAAAGAGTGAATATCAGCGGTTCGAATCCTTGACAGCAAAGTTCACCCTCCTGCTTCGAATCTTTGAACCCCTGAAGCTGGCCTATCCTCCCATTTGCCCGGCTGACGTGGAAGAGGGAAGACACGCAGGTGGAGAGCAGGGGTGAGATTATTCTTATTTTATTAATATTACTTTTACTTTAATATTATTCGTGGTACTTTTTGGTGTTTTATACAAGGATGTTCTTTAGTAATAGATGTATGTTATTCATTTTTGTTTTATGGGACGCTGAACATGTCGGCTTATTAGTGTGCGTGATTTTTTTTTTTTTTCTTTAGATACTGCCCGTTCTATTATTCATTGTACTTTACGTATCTTTTCACTTAACTTATTTAATTAAGAAAGACTTTTATTAACCGAACACCTTGATCCGGTGAGTATATTTTAGCCTATTCTTGCTACCTCTAGACGATTTTATTCAGCTGGGGATTGATGTCTGGCAGTGAAGGGGTTAATGAAGGCAATAACCAACCCCTGCATGGCTGTATAGGGACGCCTTCACTTGGTGGCATTAATATGAGTGGGTGCTGGTGCTGCCCGGTTATAAATGGGTCCTTCAGTACTCTATCCCCCAAGAGTAGGAAGATGCACTGCAGGAAAGGGACAAATTCAGCCTGAAATTCATCGAACTCAATGTAGATAAGCTTAGGGCTGCGACTGCTATTACTGTTGCTACCACCACTACTACTACTACTACTACTACTGCTATGACTGTTACTACTACTAACTATCACCACCACTACTGCTACCACTACTACTCCTACTACCAACCTCTGCAGTTCGAAAAATAGTCTCTTGAGCTAAATAAACTTGTCAGAATGTAGCGAGAATGAAAAGATAATCACCGAATTGAAAGGGCTAAGACAAATGACGTTATTTGTGTTAACTGTTACCCCTTCAGCACGAAGACATCTTTTGTATTTTATTATTATTATTATTATTATTATTATTATTATTATCATTATTATTATTATTATTAGTAGTAGTAGTAGTAGTAGTAGTAGTAGTTTTAGTATTATTAGTTTATTATTTATTTATCTTATACCGTTCTCTAGCCTACATGATAATTTGGTTACGCCACTCTTGTTCTAACCTGCCAAAGGCCTGAACCCCCATATTAGCTTAGTTTATAGCCAAGTTTAGTCAGACTGGAGGATAGATTTTGCTAGTAACCAAGGAAATTTATACGCCGTAACAAAGGAGTGCCCAGTTCCGTGAAAAAAATATATATATATATATATATAGTGATTTATGTCTCTTATTTTTCTTGGATAGGTCACTGTGCTGGCTTCACCCCTTCAGTACGAGGGCGTTTTTCTACATATTCTTACTATTACCAGACTATTTTATTCAGCTTTGGAGAGGTTCTGTAGTGATGGGGTTAATGAAGTAACTATATATTTAATCACTCAAGATCGAAAAGCCATGTGTATGAAAACTGAATAAAATCGTCTGAATGTATCAAATGTAAAATAGTGCAGCTCATTCCATTCCGCCTCATTTTCATTCCATTCTTGTTCTTACCAGACGATTTTACTCAGCTGACTGGAAATATTTCGAACTGGAGGGGTTATACAGCAAAGACTACTACAGATCTCCCTAAAAGAAAGGGGAAAAAAATAACAAGAAAAAAGAAAATGTAGGTAGCAAGAATTATATGGGTTGAAGGGATTGGCACTCACAGGTTTGTATTAATGAATCGTCTGGCTTTATATTCAACACCACTAGAGTTGTCAGAATCATGAGGCTGTTTTGACTCAGTTGAATAAAATCGTCTGGAGATAATAAGAATAAAGTTAGGCAGTATGCTTGTCGATTAAGGAAGCTCCCAACACCTCATCCTAAGCGATTTACTTAGCTTATTACACCTTACTGTCTTCTTCAGTGTTATATAACTCCAAATAACGCCATACTCTGCATAACGAGTGTAATGTTCAAAAGGTTATCCACCCATTCACATCCAGTAATAAATCTCTAAGTACGAGGTGTTAGGGATCTTCAGAAATCAACGAGAATTCGGGCCTAGGAGTTCTCCCGATCGTGAAGGGTCAGTTGTATCAGTATTACCAGTCATGCTTATTTACTCACCGTCTGCTGAATAAGATACACTGGTTTTAGTCTTACTTGGAATAGTGTGAGAGTTGGCCCCATACTATCACATAATTTACTCTCTTTAGACTTTATTATTATTATTATTATTATTATTATTATTATTATTATTATTATTATTATTGTTGTTGTTGTTGTTGTTGTTATTGTTCTTGTTGTTACTACTACTGTTATTATTACTACTATTGTTGTTACTACCACTACTGTTATTATTTATTCACAGGTGGAGCGAGGACGTCATCACACACTCCCTAGCCATGACCCCTCGGTTGCAGGAAATCGCCCGGAGCCCGCAAGCATCAAGCCACATCCTTTATAGCCCGGCGCCTTCAGCCTGGAAGAGGGTGACCACAGACACATCGCCTCCATCTCACCCTATCCTCTGTCATTAGGCTGCTCTTCCTTCAGCTCGTATTTTCTTCGTTCTTATTCCTCTCCACCTCCCTCCATGTCACCTTCGGTCTCCCCCAACCCTCTCCACATCACTCACATACTCTCTCCTAGTCAGTCTATTATTCCTCACACTCTCCACGTGTCCAAGCCTTCTGAAAATACTTCATACACTTCCCTCACATTATTTTCATCACAACGTTCCATCACTTCCTCGATTTCTCTGTCTGTCTCGCCATTTAACTCCACCTGCACCTCTCACATAGCTCACTTTCACCCCTTTCACTCTCGTGTCCATCCAGCAATACGCAGGCTTAACCTCCACACGTTAAAGATCACAGTGCGGTTGTGTAACGATTTTATTTCTGTGCTCACCTCCCTGTTTCTTGTTATCACCTTCACTGTACCTGCATGCATTCATCACTACTGTACCCTTTCTCGCGAATTCCCAGCTTTGCTCGCCACACTCCTTAGATATTTGAAGACACTCACGTTCTTCCTTTCCTTACCATTGTCTCAGTAGGCCCTCCGTGACATCACTCCTCTGAGACCATAACTTTGTTCTTTGTTACATTCAGCTACAAATTTCGTTTTCTAAGCACACTTTTAAACTCATTCACAACCTCCTGAAGCCACTATTCATCTTCACTCGACAAAGCAGTATCAGCGGCAAATAACGCAAACAATTTTTGGACACTACCGTTTCTCACTTAGGACAGTCCAGCATCCACTGTCCTCTTTTTTGATTTTTCATTATGACAATTCAATATCTATCATCTGTCTGTCTGTCTATCTATATATTTATCTACCTACCTATCTCTCTATCTGTCAATCCATCTATCTATCTATCTATCTATATCTATATCTATCTATCTATATCTATATCTATCTATCTATATCTATATCTATCTATCTATCTATCTATCTATCTATATATATATATATATATATATATATATATATATATATATATATATATATATATAAGTACTGTTATTCAGTTAACCTTCTTAATATCTGATCCATTCAACCCCTCCCCCTCCATGAACTTGTTCCCCTCTTCCTCGGTTCTCTCCCGTAGTATGTCGACAACTATCCTAGCATATACCTTTCCTACTACACTAACAACTGAAATGCACCAATATTTGCTACGCACATCTCTTTTTGTTTTCCTTTGCTCGGAACTATAAATTCTGACCTCCAGTCTTTGGCACTTTACCCTTCTCCCAAACCAATTTCCACATTATCCAGAGCCAGTCAGTCACAGCCTTCCCCCCCCCCCTTTCTATTTATCTTCATTTTACCACATACTCATTTCCTTGTGTCTTCCCCATTCTGACCTTTTCCAGTGCCTTACACACTTTTGTCCTACAGATTCCTTCCTATCTTCTTCCCTCTTTTCTTTCAGTCATTTCCCAACCACTTAGCTGTCAGGTCGACCCAGCTCCAAAGTTTATCCCTCAAACAAATCGTCCCCACTAACCTAACCTAAGCTAATATAAATTAACTTCATATATCCTAACTTAACCTAATACAATCTAACTTAACCTAACCCAGCCCAAGCTAATATAATCTAACAGCCTAGCTTACAGTAGCCTAACCTATATTAACCAAACCGGAACGGCTTGGGAAGGGATGGATTTTGGAGTCTGGTCTACCTGCTCCCCTCATTAAGACAAGGACTACATTTCTTCTTTACAGACAGCAGCTAGTGAAAAATGCTTTCTTCATGTGATAACTTTCTTTTCTCTCTATCAGCATTCTCCCATAATTCTTTCACCTCATTGCAGCCTTCCCTATCACCCTCTCTTAGTTTCTTAACCTTCCCTCAAAGCAGTTTCAGTTCCCTCCGCATTGCACTTAGGGATCTTCCAAACTATCCATTTGTTTTTTTTTATTCTCACTAGCTCCACTCCTCCTCTGAACATATAACTCTGTCACCTCACCACACTCTCATTCCCACTTATTTTCCATCCAGTCGCTATCAGCCTTCTTCTTTTCTTTCACAGCTCTAACCTTCTCATTCAACCATGCTCTTCCATTCACCCCTTACCTCTTCTCCTAACGCCACACATCACCACACACACTGAATGGATTTCTCCTTTAAACACCCCACTTACACCTTCCACCTCCTCCACGTACCTTAGTTATTTGTCCTTTCACTTCATTTCTTCCACCTCCTCCACCTGCACCTCTTGGAAATTACCCCCCGTTCACTTCATTTCCTTGTACTGCTCCCTTTTTTCCTCCCTCTGTACCTTTCCAGTTTTCTTACCGACTTCTGTTTCCTCCTCTCTACTTCCCTGTTCACCCATGGTTTTTACATCTGAATCCGGAACTTACCATTCAGTGATCATACAAGCCAGTCCCAGTTTTCTATGCGCTGTCATTCACAGATCCAATGTTCTCTCTCTCTCTCTCTCTCTCTCTCTCTCTCTCTCTCTCTCTCTCTCTCTCTCTCTCTCTCTCTCTCTCTCTCTCTCTCTCTCTCTCTCTCTCTCTCTCTCACACACACACACACACACACACACACACACACACACACACACACACACACACACACACACACACACACACACACACACACACACACACACACACACACACACACACACACACACACACACACACACACACACACACACACACACACACACACACACACACACACACACACACACACACACACACACACACACACACACACACACACACACACACACACACACACACACACACACACACACACACACACACACACACACACACACACACACACACACACACACACACACACACACACACACACACACACACACACACACACACACACACACACACACACACACACACACACACACACACACACACACACACACACACACACACACACACACACACACACACACACACACACACACACACACACACACACACACACACACACACACACACACACACACACACACACACACACACACACACACACACACACACACACACACACACACACACACACACACACACACACACACACACACACACACACACACACACACACACACACACACACACACACACACACACACACACACACACACACACACACACACACACACACACACACACACACGATAATGAACTTTATGAAGGCTTATTTTGTATCCTGTAGATTGCTTAATATCTTTCATAAATGAATATCCAGGACGCCATGAACAAAAATCATCATCATCATCACCATCACCATCATCATAAGCCTGGGATGACTTGGCAAAGGTATGTTGTTTGTTATGGTTTCTTCACCTGAACTTGGCTAAGATTTTCAGCCTTTTGCAGCATATTTCACTTGCCTTATACATCTGTCCAATATCATTTTTTCTTATCTTTCCCGTATCACTTTTTCCTTATTAATCTTTACAGTATCACTTTTCCATAACCAGCACTGTATTGTAGTATTAATCTCTTCGTTGCATTTCAGTATTCAAGATGGAGAGAGGGTAGTTTTGGGCCAGGTTGAGGTGGTCAGCGTATAGATGGCCCTGGAGGATCGATCTTACAACCTCGTGAGTGCTGAAAGGATTTACTCTGTAATAAATCCTCCTTCAAGGTATGTTACACACTTCATCTTTATATTTAAAAAAAAAAATCCCTTAATTACTATACAAAAACACACAACTTGAATAAAACTTTTAAAAATTGTTGATGATAATCCAAAAGCCTCGGAATTTTGAGAGTAAAATTGGCACCTGAATTTTGACAAGAAATATAGTGTAGCAGAGAATAGATTGTATGAAAGGAATATGTTGAAGTGTATGGATTGACAGACATAGAAAAATGAAGAAATGAAGGAGCGTTGTGGTGTTGATGTGGATGTTTTAGGAAGTATTAAGAGAAGTACCATGAGATACCTTGGCCGCGTGGAGAGAATGGAGATTTAGAGACCGACTGTGTGCGTTTGAATGAAGTAGAGAGGGGACGGGCAAGGGGAGACCGAGGATGAGATGGAGGGACGGGGTGGAAGGGTGTCTTTGATGAAGGACGACAGGCTGACATGGAGGCGATTCGTTTGTGGCCACCCATTACGGAATTGAAGGCGTCTGGCGATAGACAGAGTGATAGATAGACAGATGGAGTATTCTTATTTATTCTTAGTTATGCTGTTGTTTTCATTCTCAAACTCATTTTATAACAGTATTCATGTTTGTAATTATTTAATTATTTATATAATTATTTGAGTATTCTCTCTCTCTCTCTCTCTCTCTCTCTCTCTCTCTCTCTCTCTCTCTCTCTCTCTCTCTCTCTCTCTCTCTCTCTCTCTCTCTCTCTCTCTCTCTCTCTCTCTCTCTCTCTCTTCTCTTTTTTTTTCTTCTCTTTCCTTCCCTAAATGATGTGTCAAAAATAAGAAATTTCAGTCAGTGATGATAACACGCACAGCCCTTTATGTTCCTACCTTAAAAAACTTTTTCTACCCTACGTTTTCAGGATTGAGACCAGCCGCCATCTCGAGACCAGCCTCCACCTTGTGAGACCAGCAGCCATCTTGTAAGACCAGCGGCCATCTTATGGCATCACCTGACATCGTCATCTCGGCATGTTGCATAAGCTGAGTATTTTTGTCTTTTCGTGTTCAGATTGTGTGAGAATGTGGTGTGTCTGTCTATACTCTGACTTTAACTTGCCCTAAAAATCTCTGTTATCAGTGCTCAGCTGTGACGATAGAGTAACACTAAGAATGTGATGCTATTCATTCAGAAGTGCTATGGAAAGCATGTAGAGTCATAGCATTAAGTCATTTAGATCTGGGCCAAGTTAAGGTGGAGTACATTGTAGCTGAGGCATTTAGAACTAAAGACAGGCATTTCCAAAATTTAAGTATAGATGGAGTATTTCATGTATATTAATAGCTTCAATATTATCGTTTGTGATATACTGTTGCTTTGTCTTTAGTTCTGAGCCTCATAAATAGTGTTAGTGCTAGTATATGGACCATAAGGCTTAATGATCTTAGCTTCCATAACTCTAATCGACGGCCGAAGGTCCTAGATTATGACCTAGTAGCGTAGTGTTAGTTTTGGTGTGTGTTTGTGTGTGTGTGATGTGTAGACTGTTTGTATATTTATCGTGTACTTAATCACATTGATTCCCTTACAGATTTTTTTCTTAAACAAAATTCTCATCCCCGCTCTTGTATTTTCACTCAGATTTGACTGGCGTTAGTGGCCATAGAATATTAAGAGTTGTCCCGACCGTGAGAGGGTTAATACTCTTCACATTACTCTGTCGGACTCCATCAAATTAGAAGAAGAAATAACTTTGTACAGTAACGTAACAAAGTGAAATACTTTGCAATTATGAAATAACTGGAATACTTTGCGATAAATGAAGATGTATTGGAATACCTTGTATTGCAATGATACTGAGATAATTTGTATATTTAACTGAAATACTCTGCGATAAATGTAGATACTAAAATGCTTTGTTGCAATATATGAATATATATTGTATCAACACACTGAAATACTTTGAAGATATTCAGAGATTCTCTTAAATACTATGTATGTGACATTTCATGATTGTAATAAGATACAAGTTTACAAAACCTTTTATTTGCCAAAACATACTTTTGCCAGTGATGGATGGAAACATGATTGAAAAAACGTGATAAAAAATTATATACTTTTGACCTGATAAAGAACTTGGAAACTAACAAAATAAAGATTATAAAGAGCTAAGACATGAATTTAAAAAACTAAGTAACTACAGCCTTCATAACAAAATACTTTGAAACAGCCAAGGCTGGACTTATACAATCAGCCATCAAGGCTGGGCTTAGTACCTTGAGCCACCAAGGCTGGACTTAGTATATATACAGCCACCAAGGCTGGACTTAGTATATATACAGCCACCAAGGCTGGACTTAGTATATATACAGCCACCAAATCTGGACATTTAATATATTCAGCCACCAAGGCTGGACTTTGTATATATACAGCCACCAAGGCTGGACTTAGTACATTCAGCCACCAAGGCTGGACTTAGTACATTCAGCCACCAAGGCTGGACTTAGTACATTCAGCCACCAAGGCTGGACTTTGTATATATACAGCCACCAAGGCTGGACTTTGTATATATACAGCCACCAAGGCTGGACTTAGTTGTATATATACAGCCACCAAGGCTGGACATACAGTATATTCCCCCATCAAGGCTAGACTTAGTACATTCAGTCACCAAGGCTGGATTTTGTATATACACAGTCACCAAGGCTGGACTTAGTCCAGCCTTGGTGGCTCTATATATATACTAAGTCCAGCCTTGGTGGCTGTCTATATAATTAGTATATCCAGCCACCAAGGCTGGACTTGGTATATATACAGGCAATGAAGCTGGGCTGGATTTATGGTATATATAGTAAAGTTGATGAAAATGTCAAGGCCATTAGAATTTTGTATTTTTTCATGAGCTTCACGAAGGGGTACATGAAGACATGATTATCTTGAATGGTCTGCTTCAAAATACATTAGCAACTTCGTAATTTTCTTTAGCTCTATTAGTAGCCTATTAGCTTTACCTAGTTATACTGTAAGCTATTTTTTTTATTGCTCCCTGTAGTAACTTGGTTCATTTAAATTTTTTTTCCCTTCTGGATTCTACCCAACCTAAGTTCAAATAATTAGCCAATGGTGTATGGTGGATCAGTACATTCAAGCATTATTCAACTGTCTGGCATGCCCTATATGGCTGACAAAGGTGGTGGTGACGTTCATAAACAGGCTGCTTTAAATTCGCCACAGTATTACATAAAGATATTTCTTATGGTTGTGTATATTCAGTAACTGAAATATACATTTTCGACTTTTACCGAGTAGCGATTAATTTCGGTACTGAAACTTTGTCTAGTTCTTTAGTATTTATATTAGATTAAGCTTTCTTGCAATTCCTTATTTCTTTTTAGTTAAAATCTCGACACTGAAAATCCGATTTAACGAGATTCAGGTGTGTTGGATAGATCGTAATGACTTAAGCAGGTATCCTATAAATGTACAAGGACGTGGCAAACATTTTTATGGTTGCCTGTATTACTGTCAACATTTGTACGGTTTTATCATCGCCGCCACCACCTAAATTTCTTTCCATGGTGTATAATAACAGCAATCACATATCCCTGTATTATAATGTGGGTAGAATCCAGAAACAGACAAAAAATAAACAGGGAACATTTTGAGAGTCCACAGTGAAATACGCCCTATCCTTTCACTAATTCAGACCATTATTCTACCAGCACAATACACACACCCGTAGCAGTCCGTTTACAATGACACCAAGTTACCCACACAGATTGGAACTTAGAGCTACCTAAACAAAATTGATCAGAAAAGTTTCTTCTTGTCTTACCATCAATATCTGTTAACTCAAACCATTATGCTCTACCTATATTAACGTTCGACTAATTGAGGTAAAGATAATTATGGACTTAACATTTCTAAGTCTCTAAGCTTTTAACTTAGAAGTTTCTAAGCAATGGTTCACAGGTAGCCACCTTCTAAACTGAACACTATTGTCTCGCGTACTTAAGATCGTCTCGCGGTATTTAACATATGGTAATTATGATAGCTATAATGTATTAGTAGGATTTTGAGTCATTAAGGTATTTTAGATGCCAGACGATTTATTCAGCTTATAGCCTTGTTTTCTAAAGGCCAAAAAAAGAAATATGGTTGAAAATTATGATCAAGAAATTTAAAACTGTTTGAAAGTTGAGTTACCATTATTAAATATTTGAAATTTTGATCTCTATATTGGTATATGGATAAACGGATGCTAATTTTTATATTTTATTTCAGATGAGTTTCGGAAGATCAACCACTGGAGATCGCCGGACCAACAACAGTTTTTGTCCCTGGAATCGTACTTCTCTTGGAACCAGCTGTAGTCCTGGAATATCCCCCCCTGGAACCAACTCGTCTCCTGGACCAGACCCTCTACAGCAGCCGGCCTTCACATTAGCTGTGGAAGAAAAGTACAGCAGCCAGGATCATTGAGGAAAGTTAAGGTAAAGTTTCATATTTCTAACACAAGACAGACCCGTTGAACCCTCGGCAATAAAATAGAGATTAATTTTGCTTAGTTTTGCAATACCACTGAAGAAACCGCGTCCACGAAATGAGACTTACACGAAACCTCTCTGAGCCCTTTATGAAACTTCCTGAAAAGCCCGGAAACCCAATGCAAACCTTCAGGATTCTTTACAGTATACCCCGAGCCCCGTACGAAATATCCAGATCCTTTTTTAAACGTACTGGTACCTTTTGTGAAACCACTCAAAAAATAGTCCCTCTACGAAACCAACACCAATCCTCTACAGAACCGTAAACAATCCTTAATACAGCAGTCTACGAAACACAGTACCCCTCTACAAATTTAGTGACTCTACAATATTCAGCTACCCTTTACAGAATACAACAATCCCCTACATACGTGACCGAAGTATGGTAACCCTCACTGGAGCACCCAGATTCCACCAAGAAACATGCAGATCCCGCCACGAACCCCCCAGAACTCCCTAAGAGGCATCCATATCCCCTACGAGGTACCCATATCCCCCACGAGGCCCCCACGAGGCCCCCACATCCCCCACGAGGCACCCACATCCCCCCACGAGGCCCCCACATCCCCCCACGAGGCCCCCACATCCCCCCACGAGGCCCCCACATCCCCCCACGAGGCACCCACATCCCCCCACGAGGCACCCACATCCCCCCACGAGGCACCCACATCCCCCACGAGGCACCCATATCCCCCACGAGGCACCCATATCCCCCACGAGGCACCCATATCCCCCACGAGGCACCCATATCCGACCAAGAAAAGCCAAGATGTCCCTTCAAAACACCCATAGCCCCTACGAAATATCCAGACCCTCCCCTACGAAGCACCCAAATCCCTCGACGAAGCTATCACAACCCTTTACAGGAACCTCTTGCCTTTTGTGTTATTTTATCCCATTCCTTCATTTCCCAGGAGGTTTATGCCATCCGACCATTTATAATTAAAAACATTTCAGTACTTGGACAGTTTTATTTAGGAAAGCGTTACATGGGTGCGTTGTTGGTGTGTTGTTGCAAGCAGGCAGGTAGGCAGCCATCCAGGAGAGCGGGCAAGCAGGCAGGGCAAGCATAGGCAGGCAGGGCTGGGCAAGCATAGGCAGGCAGGGCTGGGCAAGCAGGCAGGCAGGCTGGTATCCAGGCGAGTGGGCAGGCAGGGCAGGCAAACATCCAGGCGAGTGGGTAGGCAAGGTAAGCAGGCATCCAGGCGAGTAGGCAGGCAAGGCAGGCAGAAATCCAGAGAGTGGGCAGGCAGGTATGCAGGCACGTAGATATGGCGGCATGCCAAGTAGGAAGGGGAACAGCAAGCAGGCAGAGTGGATACACAACTTCAAACGAAATTTCATCCAAGCGAATTTAATCCCCCCAAGGCAACTTAACATCACAGGCTCTTTGATCCCCCCAAAACACGTACCATAAGTGGTAGTTCATGCCATTTAAGTTAACTTATTAATGTAGTTAATGCGTTACTTAATCCAAAGTCAGTTATTTCAGTCACTTCCTTTCAAAGTTAATTCCTTTCAGTCAGTTGCTTTCAGAATCAGTAAATTCCGAAGTCATATTCAAAGCTAGTTTATTCAGCATGTCTACTATCAACGCTAATTGTTTCAGTGACTCAATTTCAGTTAAAGGCAGTGAGGCTGCCAAAATAATTCAACATTCATAGCTATTAAAGCTGATTTTTAGTCTAAGTCAATTATGAAAATTAACATCAATAATTCACGAGTCAGTTATGAGTCGATTATCAGTGCCTCAACTGCCAGTCAGGTAGTTTTCAGTTAATTCAACGTTCATCCACCGCAGAGCTCATCCGTCAAAGTTATCCACACTAATCCAGAGCTAACTCAAATTCACGGCTAACTCAGCTAATTCACTGGACAGCTTTTTCCATCGGAGTCACAGGTAATTTAAATTCACACCTAATTCAGATTCAGTTATTCCATCAATCAAAGAGTCATTTTCCTAGTCATCACTTATCCAAGTTAATGCTGAGAGTTTAGTTATCATCCAAGTTAATCATCGTTTGAGCTAATGACTAGAGCTAATGATCGTCAGAGCTAATGATCAGTGTCAGAGCTAATCAGTGTCAGTTAATATCAAAGTAATGATCAACGTCAGTTAAGAGGTAATGATCAGCGTCAGACAATGATCAGCACCCGTTAATTCAGAGCTAATTATCATCATTTGTTAATATCACAGGTAATGATGAACGTCAAAGGTACCACTGTATTATCGAAGCCAATTCATTGTCACCGTCAGTTATAAAACTCAGTTAAGCCAGTTATTAATAATCTGTTGTCATTAACTTACCAATTGTTTATTGGTGTTAATTATCAACTTAATTCAGTCCGTTAGTTATCAATTCTAAGTCAGTTGCCACTTCAGTCAGTCAGTTCAGTTGTTTCAGTCACGGCTAATTTCATCTGTCATGTTACTTCAGATTAGTCAGTTACCACGAAATTTAATTTTTGCTTTCCTAGTTCTCAACGTACCGGTAGTTTAAAAATCAATCAGTTAAGTATCAGTCATTTCTGTCAATGTATCAGTTCAGTTGTCAGTCCCAGGTAATTCTCACAATTATCAAATTTTTAGCACATGTATTTATCTAATCCCAGTTTTAAATCCAAAGAAAGTAAAGAATTTTTCCATAGAATCTCAAACTATATGAATGATTACACAAAACTTGTGAAAATTAACTATACCATACTCCTTCCACTAACAGCCTAATATTACCGTTTTCCTTCGTGAATGCCAAGATGTACCAAATTAACATTATACTAATCACGAAGAAGTGCTATAGGAAGAATTTAGAGCCGTACCACTGTCATTTTACCGGGCTGGTGAAATAAGATGTAAAAGGACAAAAATCTGCTTACTGTCAATAGCTTTTATTCCTATAAGGCCATACTCCGGGTGACAAACTTCGAGGCACCTTATTATCAGCTGCTTATTATGCTTAAAACTTGATATTCTATTTTATTCGATTTGCTTATATCTAGTAATGTTATCCTCGGTAACATACAAGGTGATAGGCTTAAGCTGCAAATACAAAAATCTCTCGTTACGAAATTTCCAGGGCCACTTTGAATAGGAAGACTGGATATTAAGGTGTGATGTGTAGAATAAATCGCAAAAGAAGAAGCGTTACCCCCCCCAAAAAAACAAAAAAACAAAAAAAAAAAGCCACTGGGCTGAACAAAATCGTCTGATAGCCTCAAGGGAGTACCTGTGTAACCATGGCAGAGATAGGACTGACTCAGGCTATGAAGCAGAATAAAATAGTCTGGCGTTAGCTTGGACAATACTAGAACTGTGTCGACCATGAAAGGTTCAGTGGTGACTTAACAGACTTCTATGACGCGTTGCTGAAAAATAGTCTGGCGTTAAAAGGAATAAAGTACTTGTTACCCATTTTACGTTTCACGGTCACCTATTTCGACAAAGAAATGGGTCGTTCGGAACAGAAGTCAGTTGTTTTTAAGAGTTGTTTTGACCATGAAGACTGCAATACTTAATACTGAGGCTCCTAAGACTCTTCTGAATAATATTAGTCTGGTGCTTGCTCTAGTAGAATACTAGGGTTGTCCCAATCATTAGAACTGATATAGCTTTAAACCTTTAACTCTTACGATCTCAGCTGAACAGTCTGTGAACCTGAATAAATTTAATTGCTTCCAAGTCAGTACTCTAATGGTAAAACATTTATCAGTACTCTAATGGTAAAACATTTATACTGAAATATACTTAATTAATATGTGCTAGAGTAACTATTGTACTTTGTCAAGATATTTTGCCAGAAGCCTGACAATGACAGTGCTAGAACTTAATTTCCATCCGGCCTATTTCGATACACATTTTCTGCAAGTCACTCAGAAATAACACCTAGATCAAAAATGCCCACAGCACAGCCATGCCCCACCCATACATTAATCTTGACCTATGACCTTGAACTTTGATCCGTCTGCATCCTGATTTAATGACTCTCAGAAGCACACAACACCTTTTCAACCCAACTCTAAGGCGTTCAGATATATCAAAACTTATAGAAACATGAATAGATATTCAAACTAACAAAAGCAACTCCTTCGGCGTCGCCAGTCAGAGTCTGCTGAATTTTTGTCTACATTACCAGCATACTCGTACTGAAAACTACCCATATCTATACCGGCCATCTTTGCGTTTTCGCCCCTGCCAATAACAGTTCTTCAGCTTGAGATTTCTGGTAGCTTAAGGACAATCTCCCAGACTCTCTCGGTACCGTAACATGGTTCCTGTTATAATCTTGCTAATGTCAGGTCATTATTTTAAGCTTCGCCTTGGTGGTTTACAGTCACCATTAATTTCCTCACTACTATAAAGTTTTCTGTACTTTATCTAGCTAATGCCAGACTTTGTATCAGCTTAGATATCTCCGGTTAGGGACGGAATAATCTCCACCTTTTTAGTTAACATGGAGCACGATTTAAAGCTTAGGGAAACTATGGTAGTAAAGAAAATGCACAGTCTCCATTTACCATTTAAATATAACCCACATTTTTGTTTATGCTGGACGAATTTTAAAGTTTGGAAGGCTGTTGTAGTTAATGATTTAATTAGGAAATCTTATTATATAAGCGTCTTCAATTTAATTTCTTGCTTCCACTAGACAAAGCTTTAGAACTGGTAGTCAGAGTGTAACTATAGAACTTCAGCTACTCCAATACATTTCTGTCAGTTTTAAATTGCTTCAGTTTTTCATGCAAGGGGAGATGTCGGCTATTAAGAGGCTAGATACGGTTACCCATAAATTCTTCAATGTAGTGGTGGTCATATTAATGCCTGACGATTATATCTTCGTGAGCCGTCCAGCACTGAAATGATTTTAGGAAAAACAGCTTTGGACTCCATTTATCAAACAAAGGTAACTACATTTTTTTGGCTAAACAGTATATTAAAGAGGGAGGTTATTAGATGAACTGGAGGGAAAGTTTTTTCACTAACTTGGTCAAACTTTTTGTAATTTTGCAGCTTAGTTCACGTAACCCAGTGGCTGCAATAAATGCCACGGCCCTACATCCTCTCCATACCACTTATTCTAGCTTTAACTATGATATAACAGTGTTTAAGTTGTCAAGACTGCAGTTTTATGTCAAGATAAAATTAAATGAATATAACTGAGTAAACTTAGTTTTCAGTAAGTGGAGTCTATGATTAATAAAAGTGTGTTCAGTAACTAACGTATCTAACAAAACTGATTAAGATAATTACTTCTAACCAGATCTGAACGAGTGGCCTAAGCTGAATAGTCTGGCGGCGGAGTAGAATAAGAAGAACGAATTCAGATTCCTTTAGAACGCGGGACCTAAGTTAATCAGATGGTGGTGGCGGCAAGAATTTAAAGATGTTATGAAAGGTTTAATGATAGTGGGATGTGGGGAACCATTGACAGTGGAGTAGACATTCAGTTAAGATTTCGAGATAAGGGGTTAGATCTAACCTTCACTAACCCTTCTAGTGTCAGAGCCCTCTTGAGCTTAATAAACAGACTTGTGGCAACAATAATAAATAAAAGGTGTCACCGTTCCTCAGGGGTTTGAGAGAGGTGTGGGTATACTTGGGGAGGGTGGGGGTTATATGATGAGGGTAAAGCTAGTGTGGAGGGGCGACTGATTACATGAAATCAGTGTTATGACCAAGGACTACTGCAGACATTTTATCCTGCACATGGATAAATTTTAACAGCTTCGTTCTTGCTTTAGTCAGTTATTCAGTGGCCTCTCGTTGTCTTAGGAATAAATAATCTCATCCCTCTAAGCGCAAATTTTTCTGCATATATTCCTGCTTCCACCAGACTCATTTTCAGCTCAGTTTCCTCTTCAGTTTAAGTAGTACACAAAGACATTACCTGATGCCAAAGAAGAAATTCAAGAGCAGGGCTGGACAGAGCAAGGCAGGGTAGAGTGGTGTACTGCTTGGCACTGAGGTAAGGCAGGGCAAAACCAGGAGAGCCTGGACAGAACCAGAGCAAGACACACAAACCTAAATTAAGGTAAAGTTACTAATGGTTCTGCTTAAACCTTTGACTATGAATGTTCTCAGCCTAGAAAATTGGCATGGCTGTTTTAATAAATTATGAGCATTTAACTCTTCATAGAGAAAAGCATATAGATATGAAACTGTCATGATATTCAAGTTATTCCATTGTTTTCACTCATACGGAACCAGAAAAATGTCAAGTTCACCTACATTTTGAATACATTGTCTTCCACTCAATGTTTCGTCCCTCTGTTCCCTTCTTCCCATTTCCTTTATCGTCGTCCTCTTCCATTGCATCGTCCATCCTCCATTGTCGTAATCTCCCAGGTATCGTCCACCCGCGCGCCATCGCCTTCCCTTCGGCAGTCGTTGTCACTTTTCTCGTGGTAGTTTCTGCCCATGCCGGGATGCTTAGCCAGTGCGTCTCCCTGTATGTTTACCAAAGAGGTTAGTTTTATAAAAAAAAAACATAATGATAAAAATTGGTCAGTAAGATTAATGCATATATACAGTCTGGAGAAGTCATTATATCAATTTGCTGATAATAATTTGCCATTGCCTCAACTACTACAATTTATTTGCAGCCGTTTACGGAAAACTTTCGAGCTGTAACCTAGGTTAGACGGCACCTCTTGCTCCGCTAATTATTTTTGCATATCACAAACATAATATTGCTTTGATATACACTACTGTAGACATTAACATCGGTGAAATCAGAGGATACTGAAGTGCAATGTACAGAAATCTCGAAGGTAGAGTTACAGGAGTTCCAAATTAACCTAAGAGCACTGCTCACGGCCTTACCCCTTCTCAGTCTGGGAAAATCTCTGTACTGGCTTCCTCTTCCTTCTGTGTGGCTCTTCCTCTCCGTCCTTCCCTCCGCCTCGCCCCGTCCGTCCCTCCCCCTCGCTCCGTTCCTCTCTCCTGTTGCCAATCACCCTGCCGAATTATAATTTCTGTAGCAATAGTCACATCAGTATTAGTCAGTTCACAGTACATACATTCATGCTTGCTGGCGTCTGCTTAATTCTGCATACTGCTTCCAGGCACTGCTGCTGCTGCTACTGCTACTGCTGGATCAACTTGCTGCCTAAAAGCAACCAAAAAGGAGACTACCGGCCGGCCGGATTTCACCCGACAAAACCAATCAACCAAGAGACCAAACCTTCCAGCCAATCCAGCTCAGCCTACCTACCAAACAACCACTTTCAGGTAATCTAAGGGAACAAACGACCACACTGCCTAATATAGTTGACCTGTATTTTTCTGCCGTACATGTATCTGCATAAGCTACCTGCCTCCCCCCTGCCCTGCCTCACCCAGACCTCCCTCTCCCAGCCCAGTCTCCCCCAGTCCTGCCTCAAATCCTACATCACTGTCCATCAAGACTTTACAACCCAGATAGATGCATGGGGGGAAAAGGGGTTAATACACCAATCAGACAATAACAAGTTCATATATAATTAAAAATGTGACTGATTTTGAAAAAAATCTGGTTACAGCTCAAAAATTAATTGCAAATTGTTTTAATAGTTATTTTTAAATAACTTTTGGCAGCAACAATGAAGTTTAAATAAATCATGGCTTGAAAAATGTAAGTTTGCTCTGCAATATCAAAAGCAAACTAGTACATAATCAAGGAGATAAAACAATTAGAAAATATTAGACCAAACAGAACTTCAAACTTGTACCTTTAGTTATGGTGTTCCCGCCAGAGGTTATCCCAGCATTTCTCGGCAACATAGAGAGTATAACCTGGAAAAAGAGACAGTGGCATTTAATGAGACTATATTCAAGAAAAAAAATTAAATACAAAAATTATTACATCAGTTATCAATATAGTTTGCTGATATTCCGCGTGAAACAGCTGGGCACCACAAGCACTGGATGGATACTGCATAATGCCCATTGGCTGCATCCCACGGTAGTGTTTTCAGTTCTGGAAGAGGATGCGATATGTCCTTTTCAAAAGTTCTTTCACCTTAACCTTGGCAGAGATTTTCGTCCATTTTTGCTGCTAATATCGCGTAACTCATATAAAGACAAATTAAGTACTTTCCGTCCTCTCCATACGTCTTCGTGACTAGCATCAAGTTCTACTGTTAGTCTTATAACTTTGCATTAAAGATTGAAATATCGCTATTTTAGGCCAAGTTACGATAGTTTATTATCCCCTCAAAGATCATATACACTGTCACATAGGAACAGATCATTTTGGAGCGTCACGAGCTGTACCCATCACAATATAGAAGCTCGAGTTAACACTGGTGCCATTAAGGATATCGTAGCTTTTTAGTTTGAGCTTGAGTTAAATATTAGCTGATAGTGGTACCATTAAGGACACAGTAGCCTATGTTTTATTATAAGCTTGAGTGAGTGATACCATTAAAACTATAATAGCCTTTAACAGAAGCTTGAATTAATAATGATAATAGTTCATATTTTTTGTGTGTGTCCGACTCTGGGCAAAGGCTTCAGGGCCTATATCTTGGGGGCAATAGCCTATCCCAAGGCTCAGTAATCCTCCTACACCTCCACATGTCACCACTTCGGCGCTAACATCCACCGTCCATATTGAATACATGCTAGGGCTATTTCATACAGGACTGGTGTATTGGTATTAGCGGGGGTTCTTTTATGACATGTCGGCGGGTCATCTGGTAGATCAGGAAAGTCTGCTTTTATGAAATTCAAATCCTTAAACTGTTCCCTCAGCTGGGATTCGAACCTGGGTCCATCAGGACTGCAGGCCGCCTCTCTACCGATTCAGCCATCCCTCCCCCCCCACTACACTAGGAGCCTTCATTAATACTGGTACAATTAACCCTCTCATGGTCACGACAGCTAAGTAACGCCATGATATTTTTCAGCCGAGTTAGCTACCCCCTCCCCGAAGATAAGATGGAGGGATGGAGTAGAGAGGTATATGAGAGGGCAGGGTGTAAGCTGGGTATTTGGGTAGAGGGCAGCTAAATGGCAGGGGACAGGACATGGAGACGATTTATTTGTGCTCACCCCTTACAGGATTAAGGCGTCTGGCTGTAGATAGTCATAGGAACCTGAGAACCCCTTACTACCCTCCCCCCCTTTAAGCCGAACAAAATTGCCTTGAAGTAGCAATATTAACCCACTTAGAACGATGGTCTCTAGCTACCACCAAATAATCCAGTTATTATTATTATTCAATTTGGACTTTTCGAACTGGAGGGTTAGCTATAACCTTCAATAACTCCTTTGCTACCTGATTTCTCCCTCCAAAGTTGAATAAAATGCCATGTTAACTAGAATATAAAAAGGCATCCTCTTAAGAGATTATGAAAGACACACATAATTCTGGGTTATACCTCTCTATAGCACCTACACTACCAGAGATCTCACAGCTGAATAGTCTACATGGCAAGAATATTAACATATCGTACTTTGTATCTCCCATATTACTACTGCTTGAAGAGTGACCTGGTTCCTGCTTAATTACCATAGGCTCCTGATGTGTTCCAGAATTAGACTGATAGAAGTTCCACACCTAAATAATCATTTCCGTCTCCATGTATATACTCTTCATAAATTGATTATGACACCTTCACTTTACCTACATTCATCCCCTTCATTATGTTTTAAGTTTTGTTCATACTGCCTCGACTATTCATTCATTTTCAGAAAACCATTTCGTATTTATATTTTAGCCATCCAACTCAAATTAATGATGAAGTATTAAGTACTCAGAGCGCAATCCTCAGCCAGCTCCAACAAAATTTCTTATTTATAAACCAACCTCCGTCCAACATCGTTGGTGGAGGTAATTGATCATAGTCTTTTAGTCGCCCTCGTCGCACAGTCTCCGAAGTTAATAACTCTGCCGACCCTAATAAAATTATTTAGTTCTGCATCTTGATCCATATGACAGTTAAATAACTTCATTGATTACTGCCCACTTATCCATCAGATTTCATTGAAATCCCAATACCAGACATGGATGAATACATAACTACCTACAATTTCGTTGGCGGAACTTATAAAATCTGTGGACCGCAAGAATAAAACTAGTGGATATTCAAACGGACTGTAGAGTTCAGCTTTACTCCTGCTAACTTTATGACAACTCACAGGGGAAGCTTGTGAAAGTGGAGGGGTTCGATATCGCTAATATCTGGCCGCAGCAAGAATTAGGTCAAACTGAAAAGGTGGAACTACTTGATAAAAATTCCTCAAAAAATTATTTAGCATTAAAGGCTCCTATGACTTAGCTGAATTAAATTTAAGTTGGCTCTGAGAATACAAACATTTTTCCGACCGTATGTTAACTACCTATCTCATCAGTCATTACGCTAATCTGGACTATTATATTGACTGGGAAGTGCCAATAATAATAATAATAATAATAATAATGGGTCTGGTCAAGAATTCATCTAAATACAAGTACAACATTAGGAAAACTCCCTCGTCTTTCAAGATTTCGATATGGATTAATTTCCATTTGAATGTTACCAAAATTACCATGTGGTCGCTCAGTTTTTTTGATCTGACTCAAGATTATAGTCTTATACAAATTTTTTCATTTAGTTCAATAGCAGAAAGAATGATACTTCCCTACATCCTTTTCATAGCTCCTGTGACCAGCTTATTCCCATGTTTAATCTAGTTGGAACTCTGCATTCAAGATTATGGTAATTTTAGGCAAAGTTAGAAACAAGTTAGGGCTCAGGCTTGATTTGCATTTAAAACTGACGAGGATCTACAACGTACGTCAATATTATGTATATCCTTGTCTCAGACCTCGTAACTCCTTCAGCCCGATGACATATTATTCTTACTACCTCCCTACGGTTGCAGTACTATTAGGAGGGACTTTCCTAGATGGGAGTTAGAGCAGTCATTACCCCGCTTACTGCAAGGGACCGAGCTTAAACTGAATAAATTTGAGAGGAAGGATAATACGTCATCGGACAATTTAACACCTTTAATCCGCCGACTGATGTTATTCTTGTTACGACCACACGATTTTTAAAAACTAAGTTAGAATCTTTAGCATGCAAGGTGACTATTTTTCTCTAACCCCTGTAGTTCTTAAGTGATACCAAATATAGCTATCTAGAAATGGCAAGAATTAGCTAAGGAAATTTGTCATCGACGTGAAGATATGGAAGACATTGTATGGAAATGTACAAGAATGCTTTATAGGAAAGAGCTTGTAGATCTTCGTGAACAAATGCTGGATTCTACGATCCGAGGGTGGGGTGGTGTGGTGGGGTGGACTCCTCTGCGATCCGTGGGTGGTGGTGGTGGTGGTGGTGGTGGTGGTGGAGAACTCGGATCCGGGGGTGCTGGTGCTGGTGCTGGTGATGGTGGTGGTGCTGGTGGTCCCTTGCGATCCGGGGGTGGTGGTGGTGGAGGCCTCTTGCGACCCGGTGGTGGTGGTGGTGGTGGTGGACTCTTGCGATCCAGGGGATGGGGATGGTGGTGATGAACTCATGCGATCAGAGGGTGAAGTGGTGATGGACTCTTGCGATATGAGGGCAGTGGCCTGTAGTTACGATTTAGGGAATAACTCATCTCCACACCCTAAAAAATACAGGTACAGTAGCACATTGCAAAAAAGAAAACATTTACTGGCCTTATGCCTTTCAGTATAACGTCATATATCAGACTTTCCTGCAAATATTATTGATAAATGCGTTATGAAAGCCTGTCAGTGATCTATATCCGTATCTACCATTATCAGTCTATCTACAGCCAGACTCCATAATCCCAGAGGAGGGTAGCAACGAACAAACCTTTCACCCAGTCTCACTCCCTCACGCTGTCCTTCCTCGATCTCACACCATCCTCCATACTGACTCAGGCTCATAAGAATAAAACCGTCTAGCCTTAACTGGAATAAAATACTAGAGAAGTGCCTAGTTAAGGGAAGACCTTAATTTGAGGTGTTAGGTCTTCAACTGGGGGAACTGTACCACTCCAATTCTGTGTCGTGGTTGCATGAAAAATGGGCCTTAGTTACGAGGCAGAATGAGTCTCCTTGGTTACTAGACAAAAGAACCCTTCAGTCTGACTACTTTGCCATGAACTGGGCAAATAAAGAGGGTTAGCGGATCTTAGCCAGGCTATCGTAAATGCACTAGTCCTCATTAATGCACTAAAATTCTTCCTAAGCTTAATAAAATCGTCTGGAGGTAGCAAAAATCTCAGAAGGGTTTAAGGCAATAGATTTAACTCCAAATTTCAGCTTACAGGTAACGCGATTTATTCTTACTCCAGACTTTTGTTCAGCACAGTACAGACTTCAAACTGTAGGGTTTAGATATAGTCTTAACCCCTTCACTGTTATAGATCCTTGCATGGCTGCGGAAAAGACTGACATTCTTAATCAACACAGTTCTTAACTGTACAGGATTTTTGGCTCTGCCAGAGCTATGGAAGTCACCCTCATTAAGCCTTAGGGTCATAGTTCCAGCACTAACAGTACATGTGAGGCATTCGAATCAAAGACTAACAAACGCCAATATGCCATAAAGTGCGATATCAATGATACAACAGAAATAATACAGCCTATCTAGACTATGTTTTCGTGATCGCCTCCTTTCATTTATCACTGTCCTTAGAACCACACCCTCAAAGCCACTATCAGAGACTTATGGAAGGCGAGTGTGAAATTTACGAAAATGAACTGCGTGAAACGGAGACTAGTTTAGGCTTGTCCACCCTATTATTTCTACATTTTCTCTTGCACGCATACATTTTCTTTTTGTGTCAGGGATAACTCTACGAATTACTTTGTGCCTCTGCTATGCACCAGGTTTGATAGCTAACTTCCATGCTTGTCTCATTGGTGCCAGATCCTCCTGCAGCCTCAGCACAGGGATATACAGGAGTGTTAACATGGCTTTCCCCAGCATATCAACTTTCACATCCCTCGATCTAGAACGTGGCAGCTTGTTAACAGAGTTGTTCAGTCACGTGAGTCGCCTATCCCTCTCTCCACCTCAGTGTAGTGTAATATGCCAACGATCTTGCTCACAAGTTGTCTTTATAGTCTCATTTGACATTCCTACCTCCTTCCATCAGGGTTTGTCTCATGGTTGCTAGTAAAAACGGGTAGGCACACACCGCAGAGGCCCACACCAAGCTCTTTTCTCGGTGAGTATTCCCTCACCAGTGATGAGCTGCGCCTTGCTCAATTGCAAGGTACTGTAGCTGCTCCGGGTGGTAGATTCTCCTATGCCACACTACGGCTTAATGCTCAGGTTCCTAGCAATCCTTTACACTGATCAGTTTAAGTCTCTCTCAGGGCATTCTCCAGGAGGAGTGGACCCGCAGCACATTCATTCCAATTGCCAAGCCCAATTTGAGATCCCATGTTTTGTATGTTAGTCAGTCATCAAGGCAGATTGTCCAAAAGTTTGTCATTGTCCTGTATCTGTGTGGAGATCATCTTGCATCTCTTGGACATGCTGGCAATCTTATATCAGAACTTAGTATCACTCACCTTGATCACCAACGTATGTCGTTTTTCCCTCCTTCAACACGACGAATCCTTCCGTCTTTCATTCCTGGTACTACCAGACGATTTTCTTTTGCATAGGAGAGGCGCTACGTAGTGGTGGGGTTGGGGGAAGATTTAGGAGGTTGCCATGTAACAAATGACAATCCGGGCTCATCTATCACTTTGCCTGGATCTCAGCAACGGACCTCTGGATTGTGCCCATGATCTGCAGATCACAGGATTATGAAGATCTGTATTAATGATGAAAATGACGGTGATGGTGATGACGATGATGATGATACTGATGATGATGATAAGACCAATGAAATCTTTGATAGTCGCATCCATCATCCCTGCAATATTGCAAAAGGAAAAGAAAAAATTATTTAAGGAAAAGAGATAATTCAAGGGGTCTCACGCTGGCTAAACTCTGGTCCGGGTGAAGGTTTACCACTGTGCAAAATTTTGAGCTTTTAGGTAATGTGGTTCTCCTCCGTCTTATCCTTGGTTTCCCATATCCCCTCCCTCCCTCCATCTCACCCACATATACTCAGAATACATCATTATATATATATATATATATATATATATATATATATATATATATATATATATATATATATATATATATATATATATATATTAAACTGGAAACAAAATATTTTCCTCAACAGCCAAAGTACATTCTTTAGTACAGTCTTGCTACAGCAGGACTATTTGTAGTGATGGCTTGCAAAGTCTCCATTAACTTCTTGATAAAGTTATCTGAAGACAGGAGTAAAATACAATGGGCATCCTCGGGTTGAAGGAGTTAAAGCTGACTAACCCATACAAATAAAAAATACTTTTAACAAAAATCATTTTCTGCTATGAAGTATTAGATTAAAAATATATAGTATTAATAGGGAAATAGTAAAACGCTTTTCTCGTTTCAGTCCATAATTGATCTTACTGTATTGTTTCGTGGTTTCCCCTAGTCAGACCGTCTGTGCAAACATCTTTCTATATTTTCTTTGTTTACACTTACGTCGGAAATCAACAATAACGGAGATACGGTACACCATTTAATCTAGTCAGTCGGCGACCGGGACGAATCACGTGACTTACTCTAGCCAATCACCGGCTGAGTTTCTGGAGGAGGGCCACTCAGTTCCGTCATGGCCTTGCTGAATAAGAGGCGCTATCCCATTCCTTTTTTTTTTTTTTTTTTTTTTTTTTTTTAAATATGAGGTCACTAAAATGTGGGAATTTGCTTTACTTAGTACTGAATTGCTCGGCGTCAATGTTTGGCCAAGAGGGGTGAAAATAGGTTAATGCCTAAAACGACTTATTTTTTTTTTTTTTTTTTGGGGGGGGGGTCTCAAAAACTGATACTTCCCGACGGAGCTGAAGATTAAGCGAACGTATCACATAAGAAAAAGGGGGAAACCATAGATTTATCACCAAGTCGAGTATGAACTGAAACGAGAAAATTACCGATAAAACTATACTCCTTTTACTAACTTGGCCTAAAAATGCCATCTCTCCATCTTCAGTACTGAATTTAGCGTTAAATTATCACGAAGAAACGAAGCTAGTCACGAAGAACTGCTAGGCTAATGATGGAGATTCGTAGTATTGTCTTATTTTGCCACAGTGCCACGTGAAATAAAGTCTTACATCCGCCAAGTTGAAGTGGATGAACTATTGAACAATCTAACCCCTGCTTCATACCAGTGCGCTCCTGCCTCTCTCATGTTTTCCGGGAAAATGAGAAAATGGGCAGCTTCAGGGGTTCAGAGGATTAGAACCTGGAGGGTAAACTTTGCCGTGATGGGTTCGAACAGCCGATATTTAATCTTCCACGGCCGTGTTTAATTTGATATTTTACCTCAGTTAACACCAGACGATTTAATTCAGCGTGGAATGAGTCATAGGAACCTGAAAGGATTAATATCGCCCCCATTAACACTCACACTGCCAGGATAACTCTAGTATTTTATTCCAACTGAAGCCAATGGTTTAACAGATTCGAAGCAGGGTGATGAAATCGAGGAATGAGGGTTCGAGCAGCCATCAAAAACTCCTTCACATCGATGATATCTTTCACTTTTTTTTTTTTCAAACGTTTTTATACAAATAAGGGAGACTTACCTTTCGTTAACCCCTCCAGCGCAAGAGGTAATTCTCTACGTTAAATCGTCTGAAGGTGAATGAGACGGGTCGTGGGATTTCAAGGGTTCAGATTATTCGAAGTGTATGATGAATTCGGCGATAGAAAGTTCGAACATCCGACAGTATCCTGTTGGCTACGAAATATCGACTTTGCATTATATTCCGGCTGACGTCACACGATTTTGCTATGTTGAAGACAAATCTAAGGCACCAAAAAAAAAAAAAAAAAAAAAAAAAAAAAACGGACAAAGATTTCGCTGAGAATTTATAAGCTTAGTGTTTTATTCCGGCTTAGGACGAAGAGCTTCACGAAGAGCAATACTGTATAGAAATAATTCATATAAACCTCTAATACAATGAAGATCACATGATTTCAGCTTAACACACACACACACACAAAACGCGCGTCGAGCAAAGCATAACACTATGAGACAGGGCGAATGTAACGAGAGAGAGCGAGAGAGAGAGAGAGAGAGAGAGAGAACGTGCTTTAGGACACATGACCGAAAATAAAGGAGGATGGAAAGGAAAAAAAAAATGCTGTGTATGTGTTACGGATGCTTGACCAAAGTCAAGAAAAAAAGGGGGTTGAAAAGACACAAACGAAAGCCGAGAAACAGAGACACGGGATGAAAGTGAGTTCGTACCCAATTAAGAAGTCCGCCATTTTAACGAGAGCTAAAACGAATGACTCTGTGTCCTTGGGGATGCTCGGCTTGGAAGGCTTGCCACTCACCTCCATCGAGCCGGGTTGGAGCTGCTGAACCTCCTACGTGTGTGTGTGTGTGTGTGTGTGTGTGTGTGTGTGAGGGCTGAAAGACATTAAAGAGATAAAGGGTGAGGCGGGGGGGGGGGAACGGAGGCTTATCTGTCTGAGTCAACGAACAGTGTGTGAGGAAAGAAAGCTAAGGATCATTACGATATAGGGAGAGACATAATCGTACTGTACAAGCAGATAAAATGAATCCAGTATTACTCCTTTGATTGCTTTCTCGCCCACGCCTTCCTGGAGCAGGATAATGATTGACTTGGTGGGGTGGAGTGGGGTAATTATGTGGATGAGTGGGATGGAGAGGATTATAGCTGACAGGAGGGAGAGGATAGAGTATGGCGTGGTCAGGTGGGGTGGGGTTGGCTTGGGTAATGACGGGCTTGGGAGTGCTGAGGTTGGGTCAGACTGAAAGGTGAGATACAGTAGGTTATGGCGGAGATGGGTGGGGTGAAGCAAACCGGTGTGGTAAAGGAAAAGCACTGCGAGGTTGCGTGAGGTGGAGTAGAGTAATGCTGGAGCTGGGTTAGGTGGAGTGAGGTGTTGGTGGTGTGGCTTCGTGGGGTGAAGTAGGGTAATGGTGTAGCTGGGTTGTGTGGAAATGGGTAATCGGGTTGGGTAGAGATGAGTAATGGCGGGGTCGGGTGAGGTGGGTTTGAGTAATATCATTATGTGAGAAAGGGTGTAGTATGGGGAGGTTGGGTGGGGTGCAGTGGGGGTAATGGTTGCGTTGCGTGGGATGGAGTGGGGTCATGGCGAGGTTGGGTGGGGTGAAGTGGGGTAATGAAGACAGAAGAGGGTTAACTATGACAGGATTAGGTGAGATGGAATAAAGTAATGACGAGGTGGATGGGATGGAAATGGGTGATGAAAGGATTGGTGGGGAGGAGTTTGATAAAACTAACAGATATGGCAGGATATAATACGGCTGGGTTGGCTGGGGTGTAATGGAGGAATGTAGGGGTTGTGTAGATTTGGGTGGAGTAAAATTCGCAGGTGAGTTTGGACAGAGTATGGAGGGGTTGGGTGGGGTGGCGTGGGGTAATGGCGGGATTGTTTGATGTGGTAAGGAGCAAATTGACAGATGAGATGGGGTACTCAATATGATGGGTTTGAATGGGGTATACGGTGAAAAATTGACTGGTAAAGCAGGTACCTGAGGATGACGGGGATGGATGGGGTGGAGTGGGGTAATGGAGAGGTTGGGTGGAATGGTATGGGTGAAAACTGATAGGCGAGGGAGGGTACAGTATGGCAGGTTGAATATGATGGAGTTGGGTAGTGGTGGTGGTGTTTGCATTGGTATGAAATAAACTGTGGGGTGAGGGAGGGTAGAGTATGACTAGACTGGATAAGGTGAAGTTGGTTGGGGTGGTATGGGGTGAAGTAGACAGATGAGGTACGGTAGAGTATAACGGGGTTGGATGGGAATGGATTGGGGTATTGAAGGGTTTGGTTGAGATGGTGTGGCGTGGATTGAGATACTGAAAGGTTTGGTTGAGGTGGTATGGAATAAACTGGCTGGTCTGAGTTAAAAATAGAAAGACGAGGTTGGGTACCTGAATATGGAGGGGTTTTATGAGGTGGAGTGGGGTAATGGAGGGGTTGCTTGGGGTAGCTTGAGGGAAAAAACTGGCAGGTGAGGCAAGGCAGAGTATGACGTGTTTGGATAGGGTGGAGTGGAGAGGAGTGAGGTAATTGAAGGGTTGGTTGTGGTGGTACGTGGCAAAGCTGACGGGTTAAGTAGGGTACCTGAAGACGAGTGAGTAGGATGGGGTGGAGTGGGGTAATAACAGGGTTGGTCTGGGTGACTTCGGGTAAATTTGATAAGTGAACTATGGTAGAGTATGAGGGAGCTGGATGGGGAAGAGTGGTTAATATCGGACAAAAACTCCAAGTTATTTTTCACACACACACACACACACACACACACACACACACACACACACACCGCTCGCTGGTGCAGTGGTAACGCTCTTGCTTGCCAACTGGTGGAGGGGAGTTCGCGCCTCGCTCAGGTTGCGAAAAGTTTCACTGACGAAGTGGGTGGTTACTGTCCCCCTTGAGCAAGGGGACGGGTGTGTGCGTGTGTGAAGGTCACACCCTTGCCCTTAGATCGGACTATATGAGCTCTCAGCTCCCTTCCGGGAGGGTAAAAGCTGACCATCACGACCATCAAGTGATCCTGACCGACCCGGTAAATTACACACACTGCGAGAAAAGAATTCTACCTGCTTTTGCTGTGCTACCCCGGTTGGAATAAACTTGTATTTGTTCACAGTGCCCAGCGAGCACTTAATTATCTACTTTAAATGAGTTAACGTCTGTCATTTATAGTAACTTAGAACATCCTACTGGAGGGCAAAGAGGTTTAGATTACTAAGATCCGTGACAATACGCAAATATGACCACACTAATCCATCTTTCAAGAAATTGGGTATCCTAAAATTGCCTGATATAAAGTCCTACTGCACTGCTTTGTTTGTTTACAAGTTTCTGCACAACCTGTCACTTAACAGTTACTTTGATTTTAATATGAATGATCGGTATAATCTCCGAAATAACTGTAATCTAAAAATACCGCTCATGGCTTCAACACAGTCCCAGTCACATATCACTTATCAGGGACCCAAAGTTTGGAATGGTATCCCATTGGCCATTCGGGAACTATGCGAGGCTGTATCTTTCAAATCTGCTTATAAATCTTACTTGGTATCAAAGTACTAATTCTTTAAATTAGTTGACTTTCATTATTATTATTATTATTATTATTATTATTATTATTATTATTATTATTATTATTGTGGTAGTTATTATTATTATTACTATTATTACTGGTATTAATATAAAATTACCTCCGTTTTGTTGTAGTGCTATCTTGTATATACCCTTTATTAAAATCTTAAAATATTGTCATTCGGGGATGACCATTATTACTTAAAAGTCATTCAGCTGATTTAGTCAAATCGTAGTTTTAGCCTTACTAGACAATTGATGTTTACCAAAAGTGCAAGAAATACAAGGTGCCTTTAAAGAGAGTTCCCGGACTCTCAAAAGGCTCAGCCGCTTGTAAACTAAGTGTTATGTCAACTATTGTAATCTCTATGGCTGAATAAACATTTGACTTTGCCTTTGACTCATAAACAGTAACATGCACGCAAATTCGGGACTGCTACTGTTGTTCTTGGTTGTCTGCCTTGAAGCAAAGTTGTGATCATTAGTTTATTTCAGGCTCGATCCAGGACTGGACGGTTATAACTATATACTGAAAGAGAGGAACTACTGACCTTGGTGGACAGTGAGCAAAATAAAAATCGTATCCCGTAGACCCACTGCAGTTAGATGTGAATGGGGTTCTTCCAAACACTTAAGTGTGCCTAGTCAAAATAGCTAACATTCAAGCTTGATGTAGAATTATTTTGCTATAATGGGTGAAGTAAATCAATAATATATGGACGCTTAAGGAACAGAAGCAACAGTATTTCAAAATCCTTTCTCACGTGTTTCTGATTCTAAAGCATAAACAGAGTAAAAGACACCCCCTACCTAACTGAGTTTGTTCTGTGAAAGCTTTATCTTTTCATTTACACTTTCATGGAGTAGTAACCACACCACTAGAAATAAATCCCCTCCTCTCCTGGTGTTTTTAAAGCTGCTAAAATAAATGCAGTCTTTCTATTACAGCTATGTTCAGACCTAATTCATTTTGCTATCCGCGACCCAAAAGAAAAAGGAATTCCTTTTTTTCCTATCATATTCAAAACTGACACGCATTTATATTAGTGATTCGAACCAAATAAAGAAAAATTATATCTTTCATTCTATAATAGCTCATTCACTATGCTGATGGTGATTCCAAAACAAAGGATAGATGGATAGATAAATGGACAGAAAGGTATTTTAGAAAGAGAGAGAGAGAGGGAGGGAGACAGGGGGGACAGGCTGTGGTCTCGTCACGTCTTGTTCTGCTCAGAATTTCAACTAGGCCAATATGATTAAAAAGAAAAGAAAAAATCATGACTTAAAATCCGGTAGTTTAAGGACAGGGGATGGGCGTGGAGCTTCACATTCGATTCTATTGTCAAAAAACCTAATCCCAGAGTTTATTCTATATTGTGACCCCAATAAACACAGATTCCAAGCCTTTTCTCCTTTTTTTGTGCATTTGAAAATAATCACATGAAATTTTAACAATGTTGCAATGGAAAATATGATAGTGAGGTATGGTAGTGTGAGGGGTGAGTGTGAGATGTATTGTGAGGTGTGGTGGCATGCTGTGTGGTGTGGCAGTGTGAAATGTGACTGTGATGAGTGGCAGTGCATGGAGAGAACATAAGAAGAGAAGATAACTGCAGCAGGCCGGTTGGCCTATGCTAGGCAGCTCCTAAGAGTAACTGAACTTCAAGAATGAGATAAGGATAGCAAAGAAGAAGGGTCTACAGTGTGATGTATGGTGTGACAGTGAGACGTGTATCTGTGAGCTCTCATAATGCGTAGTTTGGCAGTGTGAAGTATGTTAATGTGTGGTGCAGTCGTGTAAAGTGTAGTATAGCGAGTTGTTCGAATGTGTGGTTTGACTGTGTGGAGTATGACGGTGTGAGGTGTGGCAACGAGTAGTGTAGCAGTGTGAGGTGTAGGGTGTGGCACTGTGAGGTCTGACTGTAAAATATAGCACTGTAGCCTGTCAGTGTGAAGTGTGATGTTCTAAGGTGTGGTTTAAAGTATGGCAGTGTAAGGTATGGCAATGTGAGCTATGGCTAAGGTGTGGCAGTGTGAGTTATGAATGAAGAGTGGTAGTGCAAGGTGTGGCAGTGTAAGGTGTAGCAGGGTGGTTGATAAGTAAAGTGTTGCAGTGTGAGTTGTGGCACGTCGAAGTACGGCTTTGAGAGTTATAACAGGTGTGGCAGTGTGTGACTTGGCGATATAGTATGTAGCAGTGTAAAGCCTGACGAAGTAAAGTAATGCAATGTGAGGTGTGACAGTGTAAAAGGTGGCCGCGTGAGGTGTGAAAAAGTAAAGCGTGACGGTGTGAGGTGTGGCAGTAAACAGTATGGCAATGTGGTGTTTCTTGCTGCTGTGGTCCCTGGCTAATATAGATGTGAACCTGGTGGACTGCAGGCTCAAACTACCCCTCTGCAATCCACCTCCTATCATGGGACAGAGAGGAGATTGAGGGACATTACATAATTGGGCACTAAAGCCGTCCAGTTACATCGGTGCTACCACGAGAAGGCGTCCCTCACCAGAACTATTGTGAAGTGTGCTAGTGTCAAGAATGCCAGTGTGTGTGGTATGAGAGTTGCTGATAATGTATTTTAACTCCTTTAGTGATGCGAGAGAGGGGCGCCTTCGTGTGCTGGCATTGATATAACAGGGCGGCTCCACCTCCTCGTTATACAAATGTCCCGCAGCTATTTCCACATCCCCCGAAAGGAGAATGGTGAACTGCAGAAGTGGGGCCTCTTAAATCTACTCTCCACTAGGTTCGCGTTTCAGATAAGCTTGAGGACATAACAGCAACAACAACAACAACAACAACAACTTCAATGTAATGACATCTTTTTATCCCGTTCATTTCGAGGAGGTATGTTCAGTTTTCATTTTTTCATTTATTTATTAATTTATTCATTTATTTATTTATATTTCAATTTTCGTTTCCATTTTTGGTACTTCCAGACTAACTGATTCAGATGTGGGGAGACTTCAGACAGGATTATTTATTTATTCGTTAAGTTGCTCATTTACTTGCTGATGTGTATATTTTTTTGATTGGAGGGTCAATTAATGAAACGCCACTTGTGATGTGAGTTTTCGAAGGCCCCTTATGATATGACAAAGCACGACCCAAATCCAGCACTCCCCGATCACCATCAGTACAACGCATCTCTTGTTTGGCCTTCCCTTAACCCCTTCAGTACGAGAACTCCCCTAAGTTGGATGAATAATAGGGAAGTAGTTAGAAGACAAGATGGCATTGTACGCGTATAAGGGTTGATGGCATGTGTGTGTGTGTGTGTGTGTGTGTGTGTGTGTGTGTGTGTGTGTGTGTGTGTGTGTGTGTGTGTGTGTGTGTGTGTGTGTGTGTGTGTGTGTGTGTGTGTGTGTGTGTGTGTGTGTGTGTGTGTGTGTGTGTGTGTGTGTGTGTGTGTGTGTGTGTGTGTGTGTGTGTGTGTGTGTGTGTGTGTGTGTGTGTGTGTGTGTGTGTGTGTGTGTGTGTGTGTGTGTGTGTGTGTGTGTGTGTGTGTGTGTGTGTGTGTGTGTGTGTGTGTGTGTGTGTGTGTGTGTGTGTGTGTGTGTGTGTGTGTGTGTGTGTGTGTGTGTGTGTGTGTGTGTGTGTGTGTGTGTGTGTGTGTGTGTGTGTGTGTGTGTGTGTGTGTGTGTGTGTGTGTGTGTGTGTGTGTGTGTGTGTGTGTGTGTGTGTGTGTGTGTGTGTGTGTGTGTGTGTGTGTGTGTGTGTGTGTGTGTGTGTGTGTGTGTGTGTGTGTGTGTGTGTGTGTGTGTGTGTGTGTGTGTGTGTGTGTGTGTGTGTGTGTGTGTGTGTGTGTGTGTGTGTGTGTGTGTGTGTGTGTGTGTGTGTGTGTGTGTGTGTGTGTGTGTGTGTGTGTGTGTGTGTGTGTGTGTGTGTGTGTGTGTGTGTGTGTGTGTGTGTGTGTGTGTGTGTGTGTGTGTGTGTGTGTGTGTGTGTGTGTGTGTGTGTGTGTGTGTGTGTGTGTGTGTGTGTGTGTGTGTGTGTGTGTGTGTGTGTGTGTGTGTGTGTGTGTGTGTGTGTGTGTGTGTGTGTGTGTGTGTGTGTGTGTGTGTGTGTGTGTGTGTGTGTGTGTGTGTGTGTGTGTGTGTGTGTGTGTGTGTGTGTGTGTGTGTGTGTGTGTGTGTGTGTGTGTGTGTGTGTGTGTGTGTGTGTGTGTGTGTGTGTGTGTGTGTGTGTGTGTGTGTGTGTGTGTGTGTGTGTGTGTGTGTGTGTGTGTGTGTGTGTGTGTGTGTGTGTGTGTGTGTGTGTGTGTGTGTGTGTGTGTGTGTGTGTGTGTGTGTGTGTGTGTGTGTGTGTGTGTGTGTGTGTGTGTGTGTGTGTGTGTGTGTGTGTGTGTGTGTGTGTGTGTGTGTGTGTGTGTGTGTGTGTGTTTACCCAGCTGTATTTATCTATTTACAGAATACAGGACTTGGTATTAGTCTCATGCGTGCTTGTGCATTAATCATTTCAATAAGACTGACCACCTCAAAGCTGCATAAAATCATCAGTATAGGTAGCAAGAACAAAACAATACAGTAGTCATCGTAAGGAAGGAGTAACCTAGCTTTAAGCCAGATGGTCGGTGGAATGATATATTACACTGAGATATTGCAATGAGATACTACACTGAGATATTGCACTGAGATACGACACCGAATACACGTGTTACAGTATCGAGCCCAGGATAAGTGTGTGCTCGTGAAGGTAATGGATGGGAACGTTTGTGCTTGGCGTGTCCCTGTGTCAGATGAAGTGCCTCTCGCTGCGACTGGACGGGAGGGCATCGATCAGGTGGTGGGATTATGAAGCTCGGGTTCTATTATTGGTGTGCTCATCGTCGTCTTCGTCATCGAGTTACATCATTAGTGTACAGAATTACATCATCGTTGTCATCAACATCATCATCATCGTCATCATCATCATCATCATCATCATCATCATCATCATCTTGACCCTTTTTTTCACCTAACCATCGCATGAGAGAGGATTCCAAAAGAAGAAAAGGAAAACTATTAAAGTTGGAGTTCCAAAATTGGAAAAAAAAAATACAACTCAAATCTTTCAGGCATGTTATTAAATCTTGCAAGTATGCGGTGATATCATTAGGATTTGTTCGTGCTCCCCTAGGTAGTTTTATTCAGCTTCGGATAGATTTCTCATACTGGAAGGATTAAAATTAATATCCATTCACCTTATCATTACGGTGGCGTTTTATATATTTTAATCTTCTTCCCTGCAGACGCTTTCATTCAGCTAAGACGAAGGCCCTTGAAGTGAAGGCGTTAGAAGCTACTTCTGTTAACCCCTTTTGTGAAAACACGATTTATTTTTCTATTCTTGTTACCACCAGAAGGTTTTATTCACCGTAGGAGGGACCCACCGCCGTATAGAGGCCAAGGAGGGGTGGAAGGATGTGTGAAGGAGATTCTGACTCGTAGAGATCTGAGCATCCTGAAGAGTGAGAGGCGAGTCTAGAGCAGAGAAAATTATTTAGTTAATGGGCGAATGATTCACCGTCGGTAATATATGACATAATGGTGAAGTGACTCGGGTAAACCTCATAGTAATCGTCGGAGCCTGGCTGTAGATTTCTCAAGTCTGCTTTACTGAGGATCATTATTTACCACAAGTGTGACTCTGCATGTGGGTGAATGAACCCACTTTCCCCTGGGCCTGACTGCGGATTTCTCAAGTCTGCTTTACTGAAAATCATTATGAAAGACACGTGTAAGACTGCATATGGGTGAATGAACTTGCTTTCCCGGCTTTTCGGATCCTACCCTCGATGGAGCAGATAACGAAGCGCATGGATGAAAAAAAAATAATGATAATCTCTTTTATGATGGATATTTATAACAACGATGCTTTCGTAATGTAAGTGCCGAATGATCGTGATACAGATCTCCAGGGAACTATTAAAATGCTGGGCAAATTTTTCTGCATAACTCCATGTGAATGACCTACCGTTCCATAACCCCTTTGAATCCAAGCGACGTCCTCTTTAGCTTTTTCTTCCTGCCACCAGACGATTTTTGTTCAACTGAGGAAAAGTCTCTCGTACCGGAGGGGTTCTTGAAAGCTATATCTAACCCCTCCAGTACGAGAAGTCTGTCCCAACCTGAATAAAATCGTCAGGAGAGGCAAAGAATAAAATAAGAGTCGTATTAACTCTATCATAGAGCTCAAGTACAGTATCTTCATTTAGTACTCGCTGCCACCTGAAGATTAGAATTAGCTTTAGAGAGACCTTTCCTGGTAGAGCTGTTTAATGGAGATCACTGTCTTCTACCCCTTCGCTGCGACAGGCTTCCCAGAAGTAGAATACTGTCGTCTGGAATAGTAAGAATAAAATAAAGACGTCACTGTAGAGAAACGGTTTATTTGTGAACTTACCTGGCCACTTTATTGAATACACCTGACCAGTGAGGATTATTTCTGCTTGGAGAATTACTTTGATACATTAGATTTACAGTTCCATTTGCTCTAAGTTCTTGTTATGATTTCCTAGATGTTCTAAATTATTGTAACCCATTGTTGGTATGTAAGCTATTTAACTTTATTTTTCTGGTTCAGTTTACTTGTTTAATTATGTTCATATTTTTTCTCATCCACAACCAGCACTTCTGCCTGATGTTTACTTTTGCATTTTTCAGTTTCCAGGTCTTTTTACCAATTTCTCTCTCTCTCTCTCTCTCTCTCTCTCTCTCTCTCTCTCTCTCTCTCTCTCTCTCTCTCTCTCTCTCTCTCTCTCTTCTACCTTTTCAACTCATTTCCAACTCTGCCTCAAAGCTCTAATCCCATAATTTGTTTAGTGTGTTGACGCTGCTCCACACTGACCCCCTAAATGTGTCCCATTGCTTCTGATGACTGTTGCTAAATGCTGGACACTTAACCATATGAGCTAAATTCCCTGCAAATAATACAGCTCTACCCAAATAGCCACCACCCACTTCACTCTTATCTTAGATGATGAGGTCGGCTCTAGACAGTATATACTGTCTCTAAGCTCCGCCTCCAGTAAGTCTGTAAGTGCGTCCACCAAACACACTTGCCTTGCGGTCGTTTTTACTGTATTTGAGAACCACATTGCTGAGGGAAGAAATTATCGAAATATACCTGCACTGCCCTGTCAGCAGCAAAGTTGGCTTGGTATATGGAAGAAAACTGTATATACTGTATGTATATATATATATATATGTGTGTGTGTGTGTGTGTGTGTGTGTGTGTGTGTGTGTGTGTGTGTGTGTGTGTGTGTGTGTGTGTGTGTGTGTGTGTGTGTGTGTGTGTCATGGTGATCCAAGCGAGGTTCCCAGGTACAAATTTCGTACTGATATGTTTCTCTCTCGAAAATTTCTTTATGCGACATACAATTTCATAGCGGCTCTAACATGTTAAGCTACTTATCAGTGAACTGTCAATAACTACTACAATAGGCCTCCAGCACGCTCGCCATAGTAACAACGTTATTTATTCACAGGCTGTAATAAATGACAGCTAAAAGAATTTGTAGTAGCAGTGCTTTGACCGGTAATAGTTGCATTAATTGATAAAGAGTCAACTGATCATAAACAAAATCCCTTTCTATTAAAGTTTACACGAAAGTATTATGAGAAACGAGTCCTATTTGTCACAGTTTCATGAAAATTACTAGCTTCTGATTTTTATTGAAATAAGAAAAGGAGGCCTTATATTTTATCAGTTTTATCAGTCAACTAGCACAACGCTTAAGAAAAAGCTTCAGCACAAAATCCGCCAGTATGATGACCCACTCTGTCAGCCTCACTCACCATATTTTTCTTCCGATATGCCTACCATTTATCTTCTTATCAGTCCTTTTCATTATTAGAAACTGTTGATGAGTCTCTATTTCAATATTCAGATCTGTTCAGTATAGAACTACCCCTACTTCCTTCATCATTATAAACAGACTCACAACATTAATTCTTCTTTATTGCTTTGGTACTATAGCCTTTCTACTCCAGCTTGAATTAAAACTGCCATCTCTCCATCTTGAATGCTGAGTACTAACAATAGAAAAACACTAGAATATGAGGCTGGTCACGAAGAACAGCTACAATATTGAAAGGGTGTAGGGCCGTAGCACTGTCTTTCCTGTCACTGAGCCACGAGAACTAAACTGCAAAAGGATTGAAATCTGAGCCAAGTCAAGGTGAAAAGAGTATAGCTAACACGTCCAGCATGGTTTGTTTTTGCATGTGACATGACGGACATCCTAACTTCAAATTAAACTTTCCACAACCTACACCACTCCGTTTAGAAAACCACCAGGCACATCACCCTTTATCTGGGAGGTTGGGATCGGCTTTGCAACCCAGCTCAGCAGAAGTTCTTTTGGGGGCGACTCACAGCACGAAATTAACTCCCCAGGGGATGAGGTGCTTCAAGCCGACCCTAAGCCAAGTCCACTGTGGGAGCGCCCCTTTAGATGTGCTGCTGGGTGGGTTTCTCTCATCAGACTCCCACATCTGTTCTGGAATACGTAAAGTAAGGTCTCTGGAAAGCCTGCATGTTAGTAGGACAATGCACTACTGGAGCCGAAGAAGAAGGAGGAGAAGGAAGAAAAGAAGATGAAGAAGAAGAAGAAGAAACGTTGTACTGATATTAAAGGACTTTTTTTCATTCTCACTCTCACCAGATGATTGAATTCAGCTTAGGAGAGACTTTTTGAACTGAAGAGGTTAGATGTAGCCTTCATTTTTCTCCCTGCAAGAAGATATATCCCATTAGCTAGTAAATAAAATTGTTTGGCGGTTGTTTGATTGAAGAGAAAAAGAGATTATGGGATTAAAGGGGTTAACCTGTTTAGATGGATGACAGCATTTGCACATCAAGTGTTCTACCAAGGGACATTTTTATTCATCTTAGAAAGGGTTTAAAACAATCTCCTTCAGTTTATTTCGGTGCAACAGCCATGATTACATGCAATGGAGTGAGGCCATGGTTAAAGCCCTTCAATCCGATTACTTCTATTCTTGACCTCCTCCAGACCCAACTTAAGAGAGATCTGTTATAGTGAAATGGGTTAGACCAGTCTCCATTAACCCTCATACGCGGTCGTCTCTCCCTTTCTTTTATTTTTTCCTTTCACCGGACGATCCCATTCAACTCAGAAGAACCTTTCGCAGTAATGGTATTAATGGGTAACAGGAAACTTGGTAACGCTTTCGGCAAAAGTCAGTCACAATTCCATTTTTACAAGGGAAGTTGGACAAATACTATTAGATGTCATTCTGTATGCATAAGACATAAAGTGACGAAGGGAAGGGAAACTGAAATGTCTTATGGAAATTTATGAAACACCGATGATTTTTAGATTTTACCGTCCTGCTTCCCACATTATAAAATTTAGTTATCAGCGTTAAAGAATGGCTGGACATGTTCCATCTTCCTCACTTTCTTCAAAAATTATTGTAAAAAAAAAAAAAGAAGAAGAAGACAGGGGTTAGCGTTTTCCATCACGATTTTAGTTGCATAAGACCATCAGGGATAACAAGATCTCCAAAGGGATGGGCTGTAGTTCGAAATATTGGAGAAATTATTTTTATTATTATTTTTTTTTTTCGTGGCAAATTGGCTCTCTCTGGACATGAGCACTGCCTAGTTCGAGACGTTACAGAAATTTCTAACTTCTTTTTCTTAACTGGGTTTATCAAAACGTGGACCTTGTATAGTCTGAAACATTATAAAAACTAGCACTCCTATAGGGATAAATTTAATCTCTCTGGACCTTAGATCTGTACAAATCAAAGCTATAGATATTAATAAATTTTTAATGACACAAAATGGGCCTCTAACTGCATGGGCTAACTGTAGTCCGATGCGTCTGGGAAAAGAAGAACTTATGCTTTTTACGGCCTTTTCCCTTCCACTCAGTTTACTTTTCATTAAGGACTGGTCATTGAGTTCGTCTGATTGTGTCCGTAGTAGCACTCTGGTCATTTCTGTTCCTTCGGTGTTGACAGAGACCGTTTATAAGATAGTTATATGAGGGTCTCCAAGGTCAGTATAATCGTCTAACTGTTCCACGAATTAATTTTGAAAAAGACGTTAACGTATTATAGTGGTCGAAAATACCCCAGTCGATGAGCCACTACTACAAGGTCTCGCTTCCCTAACTACTGTTTTTGAATTTAGTGATGTTAGTGGCCATGGTGGCATATATAGATAGATAGATAGACTGACTGATAGATAGATAGATAGATAGATAGATCTTAATTATTCTTTCCTTGGGTCTCGTGACATTTTCTACGACTGGGTTGGTCTCCATTGCTTCAGCTCAAAAAATGTCAGTTGCTTCTCTCCTTGACTCAGCCTCAGCAGTGTCCACTAGATATTTTGGGTCCAGGCAATCTGCTAGTGACCACCCCCTCCGGGATGAAAGCGACTGGCTATATATAGACAGATGGATAGATCTGGCATTCCAGGCCGACAGGTTCAGTTAGTCTGTTTGCACTTTCATAAATATTCCTCAGAGACTCCCTCACAACCCAACGTCTTTTTTGGCTGGTGCTCAGAGACTGGCGCCAAACTTAGAATGTTTCTCAAATCCACAATTTTGTTTTTCGCGTTGCTGGTAATGGAGATTTCCACTGTACCCTTTCTCGGATGAGAGGTGTTCTTGGCAACGATCGTGTGTTCTCTTGCAAAGAAAAATATATATACCCGATATGTTTACAAAATGCAAAGAATAGCTGAAAAATCTAATTGTACTGCCTTCCTTATTAAATACTGGACATATTCTTTTCTAATCATTTATTGGGCTACCCTGAGTCGGACAGGTGTGAGTCGGGTTGTCAGGCACACACAGGGTTTACATTCACTGAATTGAATTGTTTTACTCCCCAAATACAAACAAGAAATAAAAGAAGGAAGCTCTCGTGGACACCTTTCTTACTGGGTGTGTGGGGAACATTTAATGGTAACATTTTTTTTAACTGTGTAAAAAGTGTCTCTCTCTCTCTCTCTCTCTCTCTCTCTCTCTCTCTCTCTCTCTCTCTCTCTCTCTCTCTCTCTGTATATATATATATATATATATATATATATATATATATATATATATATATATATATATATATATATATATATAAACTGAGTTATAATGATAGACGATGATCGTTTAGTCATCCAGTACTCAGCACAATATCTCCACCAACGTGAACAACAGTTCACTGAATCTTTTACTCTAACCTCTCCAGCATAATGACATTTTAGAAATTCATGCTTGCCACCGTAAGGCGATTACATTCACCTAAATTAAGAACCTTGGTAGTGACACAACTGAAAGCAGTTCCATGAGGCAGGTATCGTTTGTGAAAATGCACCATAACTATCTATCATATAATCATTATACGCTTGTTCCCTCGAGCACCACAAACCTTCAGCTAATTACTCTGACGCTCCGCCGGGAAATTATGTTGTCACGTTCGTTCAGAGCTGCTGGGTTAGTGTGTGGGTGGTCTTATATATTTATTTTTCTAATATATTTAAGGTTACACTAAACCCTGAACTACGATGGATCTCCCCTAAGCTGAACAAAATCGTGTGAGGGAAGAAGAGAAGTACTAAACGAGACTTAATCCTTCTCAGAGACTCATGGGGGATGCTTTTTAACCCACTCACTGCGAAATATCTCCTTTAAGCTGAGTACATTCTTCTGGTGTAAGCAAGAGTACAGTCAATTAAATACAACTTCATGGACTCAAGAGACTATACATTTTTTACTCTAACTTGGCCTAATCTTGCCACCTCTTCACCTCGAATACTGAGATGCAACAATATATTAGCGCTATATTATGATGCTAGTCACGAAGAAGTGCTATGAAAGCGATGTAAAGCCACAGCATCGTCTTATTCTGCCTGTAGTTTGGTGAAATAAGCCGCGAATGGACAAAAATCTGGGCCAAGTTAAGGTGAAAGGAATATAATGAAGAATGATTTAACCTCTTCCTTACCATGGGTCTCTCCTGAATAAAATCGTCTGGAGAGAGAGAGAGAGAGAGAGAGAGAGAGAGAGAGAGAGAGAGAGAGAGAGAGAGAGAGAGAGAGAAGCCTACTCAATGGGTTAGCGGAGACTCATTCTAACAAACGTTTGCACAATCACAAATATTTCTTAAAATGGCTAGAACTATTTGCGTGTTACAAGGGAAGAAATTACACTATCATACTATTAATACTGTCATACTACTATCATACTCAAGGGGTGGATGAGTACCAAATGACACTTTTTTGGTCGACATAATACAGGCACAGCTTCCGAATACCCAAGCAAACCTAAATGATGAAAGCAGACAAGCAAAACCAGGATAAAGCAGGATAATGTAAAATAAAGTGGTAAAAAAATAAGCCCCAAACACGCTCCTTAAATGACAGACGTTGTGATTGTGGTGAAAAATGACGGGTATTAGTTTGAGCACCCGGTGGTTTTGTATCGATCGGCAAGAGACGGCGGGAAATGTAGTAATTTTGAAGTAAACAGGGAGAATAGGAAATGGACAGAGTTTAGTGAAGAGTTAAATGTCATATTAAAATGCACATTATTGATTTTGTTTTTCTCTCACATTATGTCTTTTATACTTTATTCTTAACACCACTTGATGATTTTATTCTGTTTAGGAGGAACTGTTTGAGCTGGATGAGTTAAAGGTAGAGGTAAATAGGGAAACAGACGCCACTAGTTTGGACACGGTGTTCATCTAAGTCATGAAGATCTTTGAGCCTGTGGCGTGTTATTCACCCACTATCCTGAGATCTAAAGCCACTGCATAATCCAGGCTGCCACAGTTACCTCCCTTAGGTGTTGCCCTGTTTAGCCTACTCCTTTTGCTACCAGCCCGCAAACGATAAATGGACGATTTCTGTCGAGTTAATAAAAGACCCCCTGGTGCTGAAGAGCTGGAAACGGACTCTATCGCCCTCTTCTCGGAAGAACGGTATCATTTAATATTTTTGTCTTGGTATGGCCGGACGATTTATACTCAGTCTAAAAAAGAACCCCTCGTAATGAAGGGGTTGCAAATAATAAGCCCAAGTCATCCCACTAATAACAATGAAATCTTTAGTGACCCCGAAGTGGTTATTGTGATGAAGTCAGCGTCTATGGCGCATTTATGACTGTATGCATGTGTATATATATATGTATGTTTACAAAATATCTCATGCATAACTGATTCTATTATGGCTCAAACTAGGCACACACATTTTGTGTGGAGATGGGAAGAAGTGATTCAGTTTTGATGCAAATCAACCAAAAGTCGAATTCACGGGTAAAGGTGATGTTCCGAACAAGTCGTTGTTGTGAGCTGTGGGCATTCTCATTCATTCATTCATTCATTCTTTCATCATCTAATCCTGTATTGCCCCATGAGGAATGTAGGAGCCCGGGGCTAGGCAAGTCGGTCCTGATATTTAAGATGAGAGTGATCAGCCTCACTCATTCCTGAGTGGTATTACGTGAGCAATAAAGCCCAACCATCCCTTGGATATAAACCTGCCTAGGCTCAATCCGACTGGAGCGCCTTAATTGCTCACTAAACCACCAGGCGCCATAATATGGTTATATGGTTACCACCCAGCGTAGTAAATGGCTTCCTGGTGTACAGGAAACTATTTGGCATGTCACCCAGTGCAGAGTCACCCGTAGACAGATGGAAGAGGAAAGTATGAAGGAAAGAAAGACAGAAGAGGAAGGAAGGAAGAGAGGAATGGGCAGTCACCCGAGAGCAGCACTACATCGAGTGAGTGGATGGTGAGCGTCCCCATCTACCACTAAGCATTCTCTCTTACTTATATATAATTTTTTCTTGGTGCTGCATGATGATTTTTGTGCTTTCTCAGCATGGAGAAGAATACTGGTAATGAAGGGTTAAGAATTATTTTCTATAAACCATATTACATCTGTTTAAAGGTATTGCCTTTTACCCCCCAACGATTTCATGAAACCGAAGGACGACTTGCAGGGAGGAGGATAGGAAATTCCATCCATTAATTTACTCACCAGGATAATATGTGCCTTGTCTTTGTCTTGCCGGAACTAAGCAGTTTTATACAGCTGAAGAGAGACCCCTTCGTAGTTGTTGTTGTTGATGTTTACTCCCCAAATCTGTCCGATCGACCCCTCGTAGTGAAGGGGTTAATGCTTGATATTCATTCATGTTTATCATCCGCGGTTACCTGTGATTAACTTTTTTTCCTAACATCTTCAGCCCAAGGACGTCCTTTTCAAGTAATCCGTGCTTCTACCAAACGATTTTTTTGCGCCATAGGAAAACTCCCTAGTTCTGAAGAGGTTAATGTTAGCTGCGTCTAACCCTTTCAGTTTAGAGGTCAGACGCAGCTAACCCTTTCAGTAGGAGCAGTATAAAATCGTCAGGACATAATTAAAGGTTAAAAAAACGTCACTGAACTGAGGGTGTAAAGGCCTCCTACATGAACCCCACTCACCCCTGTATACACTTATGACTTATATTCTTGGCATCGTCAGTAGTTATTTTTATTACTGTATTTTCTTGCTCTCTCCAGACGGTTTTACTTGACTCAGGAAGGACTTTTCTAGCTGAAGGAGTTAGACATACCTTTCATGAACCCTCTTATTACGAAGTCTTTCCTAAGGTGAATAAATCGTCTGAAAGTAGAAAGTATATAAAACAGTCGTCTAGGGCTGAAGGAGTTAAACCAGCCGCTTCCCTCAGTAACCCTCCTTGACCACACAGTTCCGTCAGACAGTTTCCATTTTCATTTATTTTCATTTATTCCGGCCGTCTCTTACGCCCCAGTTATTCCATCTGCTGCTTCAACCCCAACCCTTTCATTTAAGTCCACTGCCACCAGTCTCTCTCTCTCTCTCTCTCTCTCTCTCTCTCTCTCTCTCTCTCTCTCTCTCTCTCTCTCTCTCTCTCTCTCTCTCTCTCTCAATTCTTCCATTACTTTAATTCAAGTCTACCCAAAACGCATCCTTTTCCCTATGCGTTTTTATCAGATCCGTACAGATTAACATTCACCTCTGATTATTTTCATGTATCTTATCCCACATTAGTTTTGCCCCTTTCACTCTCTCGAACAGTAGCATAATTTATCCCTCATCAGTACTGCAACCCCATCCTTACCTCGCAGTCTCATCGGTACTCTAACCTTATATTTTCTTCCCCTCTCAGTCTCTCATTCACTCCCACACATTCCCCTTCTTACATCCCCATGCATATTACATTCCTTTCAGGTCAGTTACATCCCCAAACATCTTCCCTTCCACAGATTGGTTTCACTCAGAGCCATTCCGTCCAGACTCTTTTCGTAAAATACCTAACGTGCCTCACATGTCTCCCCCTCATCATTCCATCCAGCCACATCCAGGCACCTCCGACTTAGCACCAAGATTTATCCTTGAGCTTATTTTCCTGCTTTATTATTTTTTGGAAAGTTTGTACTGGAAGGAGGAGAGAGAGTTTCCTGCACACCCCCACCTCTACACTTCTCAAACTCTCGCCAACTCTTTTTACTTGCCTCTTTTAACACACAGGTAATAATATGTAGGTAGTAATTTTGCTTATGTCCCAGTTACACACACACACACACACACACACACACACACACACACACACACACACACACACACACACACACACACACACATACAGATAGATAGATAGATAAATAAATAGATAGATAAGTGTATACTGTATATATAGATATAGATATAGATAATTAGATATAGATATACACAAACACACACAATATGCCAGCTGTGAGTATGAGGTGTGCAGCTAGTTCTGGAGGTTCACAGTGTACAAACTAACACCTTGATGATTGAAGACTACACACTCATCCCTCCCACCCAACCCCTGCACACATACACAGACGCCACTTACTGTAAGGAAACGCACTCCTTCTTCCTGTCTGTACTATGGAAAAAAAATCTTCATACTCAAGAAATTATATATTAATGTATGTATGTACACTAACGGGAGGCTTCCACACATATAACATGAGTAGACAGCTCTGACATATGTATGCTGATGATTTTACATGGATTATATCCATCGTCTTTGTATTTATTAACATTTTTAGGGGAGGGTGCTTGTAAAAATAGTCTGAAGATAATAGTATAATCATGGAGTCACCAGCCTTCCCGTAGGAAAAAAAAAAAAAAAATGTACTGGTGTATTCCCGAAAAAAAAAAAAAAAAAAAAGATTATGTTAATTTAGTCAATCCAGTGGTGAGAACAACACTGGTCCCACTCCCGCCCGCCGCGCTGGATGTCACCCGGAAATTATTTTCATTAATTCTTGCGATTACAAGTGTTTATTTCCGTTGTTTTACCGCACTCGCTGGGTTTTATTGGTTTACACGCTCCACTGCCTCCCTCATGTGATGGTATTTTGGGGTTTGGCGAACTTGCTGCATTATGCTAAAGTACAAAAAAAAAAAAAAAATCCTGGAGTGAGGGAGAGGGATGTCCTCGCCCTCCTATCTGCTCCACTGAGGGTTGGCACAGCTCCAGGTGGTTAGCATCCCTTTGTGAAGAGTTGTAACGCCTTGCACGGGTTGATGTAGTCATAATCGGTCATTTCTTTATGCTTCTGGACTTCTCATTATGGTTATTATTGATTCAGTGGACGTACCCTTCTCTGCCAGATAAACAACAAAATAACCTTGATTGTTTTTGCCGAAATCTGTCACCACCACCCCCACCACCACAACTAATAGTACTACCACTATCATCATATCCACCATCATCCCTACTATCATCATGATCATCAATACCACAACTGCAGCAACCACCATTCCTATCATTACAACATTCTGGTCTTAAAAATCAAAGGCATAAGGACCGTCTTGTTCACATGTGTATTCAAGAACCCAACTTAGCTAATGTGTCAGTTCTGGTGGTAATCGTCCCTGTAATGTGAGTTGTACATACCTGCTCTGGGCGTCTTCGGGAGCCCAAAACAAAGGTGCTTATACATTCACCGAGAAGTCAGCTATAGTCCACCTCTCAGCTGTAGTTGCATTTTGTCCTGCGAAATGTAGGAGACAGTAGTGTGTTTACCAAAAAATATATCTGGTCGTTTGTACCACGGTAGAGACAAAGAGATAGATATTCGCAAACGCTAAACCGACTTGTCTACGAGTATACATTAACCAGGAGGTCCCTTTTGGTTTGTAAGTTTTGATTGCTTTGGGTCCAGTACACACACACACACACACACACACACACACACACACACACACACACACACACACACACACACACACACACACACACACACACACACACACACACACACACACACACACACACACACACACACACACACACACACACACACACACACACACACACACACACACACACACACACACACACACACACACACACACACACACACACACACACACACACACACACACACACACACACACACACACACACACACACACACACACACACACACACACACACACACACACACACACACACACACACACACACACACACACACACACACACACACACACACACACACACACACACACACACACACACACACACACACACACACACACACACACACACACACACACACACACACACACACACACACACACACACACACACACACACACACACACACACACACACACACACACA
>NC_137040.1:5890328-5892828 GCF_032717465.1 Coenobita brevimanus
GGTGGCGCAGTCAGCGACTGGAAGAGGATTTCGACACTAATGTCATTTCTGTATGGAGGTACTCCAGTGCGACATTCCTCCCAAGTATCATGCCCCTGGCTTAATAATCTTCGGAGCCTTAGCATTTCGCGCGAGCATAGTTGTGATTCTAGCTTTTTCCACCATTTTCTCATTTGACGACCTTTGACCCTTGACCTGGCCAGTGTAGCACATAGGTGTACGGCAGAAAGTTGTAGTACTAGTCAAAGTCTATAATCATGCAAAGTTTCATTAAATTTCATCGAGCCACTTGGGAACTGCGGAGGTCTTTTTGAAAACCAGTACTGATTGCTATGGACGCTGAGGCCAATCTCCGCAGGGTTGCCACTCGAATACTAGAGGAGCGAGGAGGAAAATGGATGGCTCACTTCCGATAGGGAATGACCTCAAGATTACGCCTATAGAAGTCAGAGCTCTGTACGCCCATTAGTAATTCTTCTGCAGCTCAAAACGTGAGAAGAGAGAGAGAGAGAGAGAGAGAGAGAGAGAGAGAGAGAGAGAGAGAAAGAGGGTTTTCGGCCCTTGCTATGCAACGAGTGGTTGCCTAGCAACGAAAACTTTGCGGACACAACTAGGTCATAGGCTGGTCATTGTGTCCATGCTTGGTCGGAATCGGTTAATTCTGATGGCTAAAAGTGTATGCCACAATTAAACAAGAAAGAAAGAAAGAATATAAGAATACAAGAAAGAGAGAAAGAAAGAAAACGCGACTAACAATAAAGGCAGCATGGAGCTGGCCAACAGAGACAGGGAGAAGAAAGGAACGGAATATGTAAAACCTTGAGCAAGAGACAAGAGAAGGGGACATAGACAAGGAAGCGAGAGAAAGAGAAGAAAGAAAGGAAGAGAATAAGGAATTACAGCGTAGGAAGAATGAGGAGGCGAGAAAGACAAGGCAAGATGGAAAAGTTAGACACGAGGAAAGAGACACTAAAGAGTGACAGACAGAAAGGGAGATGGAAGATGGAAGATATCGCTAAACCCCGTGATTGAGGTGATGTCTTTTCTTCAATTTTATTATTGTTATCTCCAGACGGTATTATTCAGCTCAGGAGAGAGAGAGAGAGAGAGAGAGAGAGAGAGAGAGAGAGAGAGAGAGAGAGAGAGCTACCCAGTTATACAGACGTTCCTCGACTCCCCTCACATCTCCGAGAGAGTAGAGACGGGCTTGTGGATAGGGGCAATTTCAGCCTGCCGTCCACTGGGTGCACATTCATATGAACCTGGGGCTACAACAACAACTCCTCCTCCTTGTCCTCCTCCTTTTCTTCCTCCTCCTCCTCCTCCTTCTCTTCCCCCTCGTTCTAATACTACTACTACTACTACTATTACTACTACTACAGTACTACTAAGCTGAATTAAACTATTTGAGAGTAAAGGGATTAGAATATGCATGACGTATCAGGTATTCCCGCCATAAATGTTGATCAGATTACCTCAAGACGATTTTATTAACCTCAAAGAATGATCTTAGTACTCGAGAGATTACCGGAAGCTATCTAACCTCTCCAACCCGTTAAGTCTCCCCTAAGCAGAATATAAGCGTCCTATGTCAAGAAGAAGACGAAGAAAGCGACACCGAAGTGAAGAGTTGGGTGGATGACATTTGAAAGAAGCGCGGAGAAAGAAAGGGAGAAAGAAGAGAGAAGACAAGCTAGGCAGAAGCAAGTTAGCGAGACGAACGAGACAGTCAGTGTGTGTCAGGCAGTCGCAGGGGGAGGACACGTGCCTCTCCGCTCCGTTCCCAGTCACGCGCAAACTTTTTTTCCCCTAAGTGATTCTCTGTATCCCATCACCACTTTTATCTGTGACGCTGTGTTGGAAAGAAAAAAAGATAATATAGATTCTGTTAATTTTCATCAGTGCTTGACCTTGAGGTAGTCGCGATTTTAACATAATTTTGCAAAACTTCGAACTTTTCCGAAGATTCTCTGAAGAACTTTTGCAACGATGCTGGTGAGGTTATCAACGGCCCTTCTGCTGCTCGTCGCCCTCTTAAAAGGTAAAGCCACCATTTTTCTCTTAAAGTATACTATATTTTCTCCTCAAACCACTATATAACGCATGGGATAATTGGCCGCGAACATTATTACCGAAAGTTTAAATTGAGTGTCGTATTTAGGAGAGAAGAATGGGTATGGTGTAGCTTACTTTACCATCGCCACTTTTACAGATTTCATCAGTATTTTTGTCACATTTTTTTTCTAATTTCCTTTGCAACCCGAAAGTGGGGATTGCAGTGATTGACGTGAGCTCTTGTCTTAGGGGGATTTACGTGGAAGTTGATAGTAATTGAGCTACGGTATGTCAAGCTAGTTAATTGAAAGGGGAAAATATCAACTTTTTTTCCTTATGCATCTTAGCGGGATCGGTAATGTAAAACCAAGAAACTGAGATTGTAGCAAAATGAGACTGCGAGTAATGGAATCTTTTTTCCTGGCTTGGCAGTATTTCAGGATTA
>NC_137040.1:5897828-5900328 GCF_032717465.1 Coenobita brevimanus
CCTAACCAGTACAGCGCTTCAACATTAACAGACATCGATTGCTACAGACACCAGTCATTGGTACATCGCCAGCATGGGCAAGGGTTAATTTTGGCTATTATTTTTCCACTGTGCCGAGTTCTACAGTAGGCCTATCGTGAACTAGTACGGATACAGGTTATTTACGTTCGTGTATTTACAGGTATTTGTATGTCAGGGAGAAAGTGTTAGAGGAAGAATGAGAGTGTCGGAAGAAGAGTAAGCGAGATTATTGAAGAATGAGGGAGTATGTTGGAGGAAGAGTGAGAGGAGGAGACTGGGGACGAAACTGAGGTAGGGAGAACAAGAGGAGGGGGCTGAAGGGGCGAGAGTGCGTCGTTTAGATTACTGCAATGCATTTCAGGGGTTATTTAAAATATATAATAGTTTGCAACCAGACCGATAATTAACTTTGTACCGTAATTTATGTTCTAGACAGGAAATTAGAAAAAAAAAATATTGTAGTCAGCCCGAAGTAAAAATAAATATATAAATAATTAACTCAGTAAAAAATATATATAAATAAAAACTATCTTACTCCTGCCACTGTTCAACTGTTTTATTTATCCTTTTTTGTCAGTGTTCAAGATGGCTTCCCAAAACTTTCGAGACGTGGGGAATTATAATTATCTAGTATTAATTTTATTCCTGCTTCATCCAGACGATTTTATTTAGTGTAGTACCAGTTTTTCCAGTTCTGTTGAGAACATTGGGTGTGACTGTTTTTTCTGAGTTGTAATTAATCTCCGAAACGCTGAATACAACACAGTGCAATGAAATAAAACAGAATATAGTGCGATAAATATAATACAGTACAGTGCAATATAATACAATACGGTACAACACAATACAGTACAGTACAATACAGTATGGTACAATATAGTGTTCCTGATTTTCGGCCAGAACCTTTAGGGAGATAGTTTAGAAATTATTGATGTGCATTTCTCACGGGCCAAAAAGAAAGAAAGAAAAAAAGTGGCGTTGGCTGGAATAAAATACAATGTTCTGTTGACTCGCACCTAAAGAGTTGACCCCTTTAGTATGATGGTGAATTTATGCTGACCACTTATAGACTATTTTACTCAGCTTACGATGTCGGACTAAGACGCGTAGGCCTATTTTAAGTGTTGTTTGATGACCTCGCAATACTTCTTCCTTAATTGATGCAAACTGTGACGATATTAAAACGATGTAATTAATGAAGAGAATATTAATGTGCAGTATACAAAATAAATAGTTGAAAATTGGTGCTTAGAAACTTACAATCCCTCCTATAGTACGGACCTACAAGTGCTGGGAATTAATCTCCATTAGACTAACTCCTTTAGTACGATTTTTTAAAATTAAGGACCATTTTTTTATTATTTTGTTTAAAGTCTGCAATGCGCTTGATTTTGAGAACCGTCTTTCGTGATGTACCATACCTTTTAAACTGTGTACCTGCCTTAACGATATTATCTACCTTAAAACTAAACAGTGAAGAGATTTAAGAGTAACAGGTAGGCCTCTTGGTTTTGTGAGTATCGTATTCCCACTTCAACGCCTGGGAAGCATCTTACGCAATATCCCCTTTTTACGTCTTACGCAACGCAGCTACCCTGGTTACGGTCCCTTGCCTGCGTACGAGGGGGACTTTTTTGAGCCACTTTCCATGTGTGGGGACCTTGAGCTGAGGACTTGGGGGTCGTGTTCTCCTCAGCTTAGGGAGCTTTCTAGCACGCCTGGTGGTGTGGTGGTAGAGCTGACAAGTAAGAATGTGCTGTGGCTAACTCGCTACGATTTGAGTCCTTGAGGTGGCTAGGGATTTTTCAGCCATGTAAGCGCTATCAGGGGTGTAGAGCGGTCACCTGTCTTTAATTGTTCTGGAATACGGTAGCCCAGTTTGAGCCCCTACGTACCTAAGATCGCGTGTGGTATTCTTTTTTTTTTTTCTTTCTTTCTTATCTTGCTATGTTCGTGTATGTAATTTTCATCCTTTTAATATCGACCTAGTTTGCCAAGATAACAGAGGAGAATATTCATGTACAGCATCGATATTTAGTGATGGAATAAACTTGTAAGCAAAGGATGATAAGCAGCCTCCTTAACAAAGCCGACAAGAATACAGAACTTGAAGTAACTTTCTCGTCCAATTAAGAGACTCCATATCATTCCTCCATTACCTGCTTATTTCTGCATGAGCTACGGTAATATTCTTGTTTAATATTTGTGCAAAATATGTCAGTGTTGAAAATGTTTAAGTAGATAACACAAGAGAAATATAAACAGAACGAGAAGTGACGGCTAAGCAAAGTCAGTCATCTGGAAGTATAGTTTTTCCATGGAAACTTTGCCCAGGTTTTCGTTCATTTGTGGCATATTTCACATTGTTCCGGGACAATAAAAGGAAGTGCTGTAGTTGTACATCCCTTCCATAGCATTTCTTCCGGACTAGTATTCTAGTATTAATCTCTTGTTGTATCTCAGCATTCAAGATGGAGAG
>NC_137040.1:5907828-5912828 GCF_032717465.1 Coenobita brevimanus
CCAATCCTTACTTCACTAGCGGTACATTTGTCTTTTCTGCCTTCCTTCATTTCCTTTTATCCCACCATCTGTCCATTTTTTCCCCTGCGTCTGCCCTTTCCCTAATCTCATTTTTACCTCCGTCACCATCCTCCTTTTTATTTTCTTCCCTCATACTTTATTTTTATTTTTCCCTCCATCAGTCTTGCTTTTATTCATTCCATGTAGCCATCACCCTTTTCTGCCATGCGTCCAGCCATTCTTTCTTTCTTTGTTTTCTTTCTTTCTTTCCTTTTTCTTTTTACTTTCTTTTTTTCCCCAACATCTGCATTTCCTTGTCACTTTCCTTCCATCATCATTTCCTTATTCCATCTTCCCATCAGTTCATTCTACATTTCTGCGTCTCCCATTCCCTGCCTGTTGTTCTCTCTGCCTTGCGTCTTTCCTTATTCCTTCCTTCACTTCCTACCTTCATTCCTTCTCTTGTCAGCTCAGTCATTCCATTTCTCTTTCCGTCCATTCATTTAACATTTCTGCATCGTTCTTTTTTCTCTCTGTCGTCCTATGTATCTTGTGTCTTCCTTCATTTCCTCCTTCATTTGTGTATGCCTTCCTTCCTTCCTTCCATCTACTTCATTCCTCTGTCCTTTTCTTTTCATTCATTCACGCAACATTTCTACATTCATTGTCTACCGTCTGTCGTCTTGTGCCATCTGTCTTCCTTATTTCCATTCCTTCCTTGTTTCTTCCATCTCATTCCACCCATTCATTCTACATTCCTGTATCTCCTGTTTCCTGCCTGTTTTCCCCTTGTGTCTTGTGTCTTCCTTCATTCCTCCATTCCATTCCTTCTTGCACTCCTTCTCAGTCATCTTTATCTCTCCTTCCACACACTCATCCCACCTTTCTGCATCTCTCGTTTCCTTTTCAGTCTTCCTGTGTCTTGTCTCCTCCTACATCCTTCCGCACACTCACTCCACCTTTCTGCATCCCTCGCTTCCTGTGTCTTGTCTCTTCAGTGCATCCTTCCTGCATTCCTTCTCCGTCTCCTTAATCCCTCCTTCCACCTTTGTGCATCCTGCCTGTCTTTCGTCCTTCGTGTTTTGTGTCGTCCTTCCTTCTCATTAAAGTTTCAGTCTCCCGGGGCCACTAAAACTTTCTTCAGCATCTAATGCGGGATGGGAGAGTAAACATGTTTTGATGAGAGGGTGGCAGGCGGGGAAGAGGAGGCGATGGAGAGAGAGGAGGGAGGGATTGAGAGAAGTGGGTGACATGCAAAGAGAGAGAAAGAGAGAGAGAGAGAGAGAGAGAGTAGAGGAAGGATGCTGAGAACTAACTCATGTTTTGATGAGAGGGTGGCAAGCAGGGAGGAGCAGGCGATAGAAGGAGAGGAGAGGGGGATTGTGAGAAGTGGGTGGCATGCAGAGAGAGAGAGAGAGAGATACACACACACACACACACACACACACGCAGAAAACTGTAAATGCAAACTGAAGAACTTGACATCTGGAAATGGGTGAGCGTTACCGTGAGTGAATAAAAATGAAGGAACAGCGAGGAGCAGCGTCGTATTTTATTTTTTACGGCATGGAAGTAAGCCCCTGTAATAAAGTTTGTTTTTAATTACTAGAATAAATTAATATACTCAGGGCTAATAAAGGGTGTGATAAATGACAAGGTGCGGTAAATAATTTCATCTTCATCCTGCATCATCGTGAGCAGTCATAACTAGCATTGTCATCATCATCATCATCATCATCATCAGTGTCACCAGCATACTTATTATAATTAAAGTTGCCATCATTATCATTATCATCATCATCATTACCATAATCATTATAGACATCTGTGTTATCAACATATTGTCAAACTTGTTATCATTATCATCATCATTATCATCATTATTTTATTCATCAGTGTCATCACCATCTTTTCATCATCATCATCATCATCATCATCTTCATTCATCGTCAACTTACTGCTTATACATGTAGAAGACTGAATGCAGAAACAGAAAGAGGAAATTACAAAAAATGGGAGAAAATTGGGAGAATAATCACCAGTCAGTTAATCTGCAGTGAATGAATCAGTACCTCCAATAAATAAAACTGTCATATACGAGTAGCCACAGTTACGAGTAATAAAGTAACTGCTAATAACTAAAAAAAAAAAAAAAGACAAATGAAAGTAATAACAGTTGGATGGCGTTTGAGGTAGTAATAAAGCCTTTCAGCTCGTGGACAGCTTTTTTTTTTTTTTTTTTTTTTTTTTTACGGGAGTCAGACGATTATTTTTTTTTTATTAAATCTAAGGAAGATTTTTCGAACTATAAGGTGTTAGATGTGGCCTTCAAAAACCCCTTGTACCCCCCACCCCAGAGCTGAATTAAATCGTCTGGAGTAAGCAAGAATGAAATATGAAAAACGTAAGAAAGTGGGTTAATTCTAAACATGGAACTGAGATAATGAACTAACCAAATAAATGAGACGGTAAACAGTGCAGGGACACGTGATTAAATATACCGTAGCGATAAGTAAAACAGCACCAGGTAGGATCAGTGGAATGGGACAGGTGGAGAGAGAGAGAGAGAGAGAGAGAGAGAGAGAGAGAGAGAGAGAGAGAGACTAGGGGAATAAATGATGATTGTGTGAGAGGAAGGAGTGGGGAGAAATACATGGGGAGTGATGAAGGTGTGAGAGAGGGGGTGAGAAAAGAGACTAGTAGAAGGACTGGTGATGGTGTGAGAGAGGGAATGAGGAGAGGTTTAATAAAGAATAGAGACAAAGTGGGAAATTAGAAAGAGCGGTGTGTCGTGGGAGTAGGCCAAGGGTTTTTAGTAGTAGTAGTTGTAGTTGTTGTTGTTGCTGTAATAGTAGTAGTAGTAGTAGGTGTTGTTGTTTTTGTTGTTGTAGCTCCACGTTCATCTGAAACGTGGAACCAGTGGACTAAAATCCGAAGGTGGCCTCCTGTAATAGACCATCTTCCTTTCGGGGAAACAAGGAGAGAGAGTTGAGGGACGTTTGTATAACCGGGCACTGGAGCTGCATGAAGAGAGAGAGAGAGGGAGGGGAGTTCGGGGAGATATGAAGAGGGTGGTCAGACGCAAGAAATGTTAATAAAGTCACCAACCCTGACCAATGAAGAGGTTACAAGGATCAAAGGCTGCGGGAGGGGACATGGGGCTGGGAGAAGGAGAGGGGGGAGGCTTAGGTGAGCTAGTGGGTGGGGGAATAGTGAATGAAGTGGGTGAGGGTTTCGTGGGGGTGGGGGACTGGGTGAGAGGGAAGATATGTGACGAGGCGCTGAGTGGGAGAGGTTCAAAGAGTGCAGAGGGAGCCTAGGGGAGGAAACTTAGGTGAGGGGGAGAAAAGTTTGGGGAGGAATGAAGAGGGTGGCCAGTCACTAGAAAGGTCAATAAAGTCACCAGCACTGACCAATAAGGAGGCTAGGGATCACCAGATGGGAGGGAGTGAGAGAGAGAGAGAAGGAGAGGAAACTTAATCGAAAGGGAGAGGAGCGGGAGGAATGTAGGGGATGAGAAGATGGAGGAAATTAGGTGAGAGAGGAGTGGGAGGAAAGTAGACTGTGAGAGGAAGGGAAGTTTGGGAAGGAGTAAAGAGGGGGTAACGAGACACAAGAAAGGTCAGTGAAGCAGCCAGCGTTACCAGCAAAGGGTTATTAGAGGTCAGGTTGGAGGAAGAGGGAAGGGGATTGGGCATTACAGGGATTAAGGTGGATGAGAGGAGGTAAGTGGAGGACCAGAGTGAGGGGGGAGTGGGACGAGGAGAATGAAGAGAATGAGAAGTTTGGTGGGGGGCTGGGCAAGAGAGAAGGGAACAAGTGAGTGTGGTGAGAGGGAAGTTAGGGAGGAAACTTCAGAGTGAGGGAAGTTTTGGGAAGAGTGAAGAGGGTGACTTAACATAGGAAGGCCAGTAATTGTTAACGAAGGACCTGATTAGGGGGAGAGAGAAGAGGGAGTTTGAAATGAAGAGAGTGGGGGTTTTGCGGGGAAGGGGAAGGGAGGGAAAAGTGAGGGGTAGTGAGGGGGTCTTGTATGTGAGGGAGGGGCAGGAGGGCCTTACGTGAGTGGGAGGAATAGAAAGGGTGACCAGACTCACAAATGCTCAATAAAGTCGCCACCCCTGACCAATATAGAGATTGGCGGGGTCAAAGTTGTACCACCACGGGAGTAGGAGAAGCGATAGAAGGTGCGAGGGGGCCTGAGGTGAGAGCAAGAGGAGAGGGAAACTTGGGTGAGAGGGGGGCTTAGAGACGTAGAGCTGGGGAAAGGTTGGGTGAGAGGGGAAGGGTGAGAGATAACTTGAGCTTAAGGGAGGAGAGTGAGAGGCATAAAGTGGGAGGGAAAAGAATGTGAATAGTGAGAGGAGGTAGAGAACTTGAAAGAGGGGTCAGAGAGGGGATGGGTTGGTCAAAAGGAGAGTTGGTTGTGTGGGAGGAATAAAGATGGCCGTCAGAGATAAAAGAAATCAGCAAAGTCACCAACCCTGACCAATAAAGGGGAGGAGGAGGAAGAATGAGGAGAGGTGTTGGCATGAACTGGGGAGAGAAGGAGAGGGAGAGGCAGTGAAGACGAAGAGGGGTTAGTGGTGGGGGTTGGGGAGGAGTTGGGTGAGGGAGAGGTTAGGTGAGAAGAGAAGGGGGAGATAATTATGAGGCTGATGACCTTAGGGGTGGACATGTACTTGACGGAGGAAGTGGAGTGATACTGGCAAGAGGGAACGGACTTAGGCGAGTGAAGAAGTTGATAAGCTGTATGCAGTGGAGACTTTGAAAAAAAATGAAAGTGAGGTCAGTAAGACAAAAAAAATAAGAGTGAGGTTAATGAGAGACAAGGGAGTGGGGTTAATGAGGAGTCTGACAGATTGGAGAGGTGTGAAGCTTGTGTGTGAGGGAAAAGGGAGAGGGGCTAGTGAGACGGACGGGAGTGGGAGTAGGCCAGTGAGAGGGTGAAGGGCGAAACTTGTGTGAGAGGTAGGGGAGTGGGAGCAATGAGAGGATAA
>NC_137040.1:5917828-5920328 GCF_032717465.1 Coenobita brevimanus
CTTTTTCTTAGCAGTTTCCATTGGCGATAAATAGAGCCTTGAAAGATTTGTTTTAAGCTTCATTTTTACCATATTACATGCAACAAGATCAAATGTAACGCTTTCTGTAGGCTTTTTTACCGCTGTCTACGTGCTGTCTATGAAGTAGGTGAGGTGGCCATTGCATTTTGGATTAGGCTGTTTTCACTAGCATTGTATCTTGCCAGGTATGTGCAAGCGGTGCCTACATACTTTTCGTTGTTATCCTACCCACGGCATAGACTAGACAATCCATTCCCTGAGATCCAGTAGTCCTCCACTTGACGCTAATAATCATGCAAGGGAAGCTTCATTGGAGACTAGCGTGATGGTAATAACAGAGGTGTGGAAGATATGCCGTATTAAGAGTTGTTACTTGATTCACATACCCAAATTGTTTCCTGCCTCAGCTTGGGATAGACCTCACCTTCGTCTGGAATTTAAACCACTTCTCCACCGCCTAACCACCACCTCGTCGCCAGAGTATGCTAGGAATAATATGCTGCAAGTCCCTAAGAGATCGAACAAACTCCTTTCTAGATCCTCCCTTCCCGTGTGAGTGTGAGAAATTGGGTTACGTTGATGAGGATGATGATGATGATGATGATGATGACCAACTTTTCATCTCCCTTCCCTGCTGAGTAAAACCTGAGCACCAGTTTCGTATTCTCCCCCTGGTGGTGTGTGCCTGAAGTTTTTGGTCGACCACGCATCTCATAACATTTAAAACTTGCCACAGCTTCTCAGAATTCATCAACCTCCGCCATCTAGTTTCGAGGAAGTTTCAGATATATTCGCGGTGGAGTTCTTCGCGGTATCCATCTGTTATTCATCTCCCGCAGGGCAGGGTCTTCGATTCCGGAAAATATATGAGGTGGAAATTCGAAAATGCATGTAGGAAGTTGGGCAGGCTCTGAATTGGTAATGGAGTTTTCTTGGGATGAAAAAAAGAAAAAATGAAATGTGTCATGGAACTGAATACAAACCGGGTATTGGTGGGGGGTATTGGGTTATATTTTATTCTTGATGCTGCCAGACGATTTTCTTCAGCTTGAGAAGGATGCCTCGTACTCCCAAGACGCATTATTGATTTTATTCTTATTGCCACCAGACGATTTTATGCGTCTTAGGACAGACGGTTCGGATGGGGAGGGGTTAGATGTCGCCTTCATGAACCCCTTCACTGTAAGACGTCATCCCTTGATCTTAATGAAATCGTCTGTTGGTTGCAAAAATGAACACGAAATCGTCCTGGGAGTGATGGGGTTAATGAACGCTATCTGTAACCTCTCCAGGACGAAAAACTCTCACTTCAATTGAGTAGAATCGTCTGTTCAGAGCAAATAAAGATGAAAAAACGCGTCTCCTTGTTAAAAGTTTCCTTAGATATAGAAAAAAATGATCTTGAACTGTGTCTCAGAAATGGAAAGCAAGAAGAAAAATTCATGTTTATATTTAACCCCTTCACCCCCTTCACTGCGACCACGTGTTAGTTTAGTTTATTCTCGCTACTTCAGACGATTTTCTTGATCTTGAGAATTACCTTTTCCTTTAGAGGTTAATAAGGACTATATCAACCTCCTTCAATCTGAATAGTTACCCCTAATCTAAATAAAATCGTCTAAAGAGGGCACAAAGAATAATAAAATAAAATAATCTCAGTGCAGAGTTTAACTACATAAAATAGTCTGTAATCCCTTCAGTACGAGTGTTTTACCTTAAGCTGTAACATTAAAAATAAACTCAGAAAAAGTACTGTAATTTTTATAGACCGTCCCTTCAGTTTACGTTCTTTATGTAGGTACTCAAAATTTCATAACTAATTGGCATGAAAATTTCGCATCGTACCTTGTTATTGAAGGAATTTATTTACCATTTTAAGTTGAAATTTTGACCTCGGTTTTGTGTGATGTTAAAGTTTTGCCCATTGGCTTTAAATTGACTTAGGTAACTCTCTTTCTTTAATTACCGCGAATATACTTACTCTGCATTTTATTTCAATTGCCGACTGGCTATTTCACTGAATCAGAGTAAACAAAGGTGAGACGCGGAACACCACAAATGTTAAAATTATTACTATGAACATGATGGTCGTGAATTATGAACTAGGCATTTTATTTCAGCTTACAGGGAACAGAAACTCACCGCAGCCAGTGGATTAAATTGTACTGATACCTTAGTTATTATTATTATTATTATTATTATTATTATTATTATTTTAGATTTAAGTTTTCTTCTTGAATTAGACCCTTGTATCTAATGGCTTTTTTTTTTTTTCTTCCCCCTGACTAGACGATTTTATTAAGGGAAACTATTTACAGTGATGGGTTTAGAAACAGTCTCCATTAACCCCATCACAGCCTCTGAGTTATCTCCCTCAGCTGAATAAAATCGTCTGAAGGTAACAGGAATAAGATTAAAAATACGTCATCGGTCAAAGAGAGAGAGAGAGAGAGAGAGAGAGAGAGAGAGAGAGAGACCC
>NC_137040.1:5930328-5955328 GCF_032717465.1 Coenobita brevimanus
CCTTCGGGGGGAATGGATTCGAAAAAAAGTCTCAGTAAGACTTTTTTTTTTAATCTTGCAAACTCTAGATTATTTTACCCAACTGAAAGACTCTTCGGGGTGAAGGGGTAACCGTGAAAGGGTTCAGGCCTATTTTGCCATCACTCGCTTCCCCAGATTAAGTTTCGCCTCAAATTTCAGCCTACAGCAGTTCAAGTCCAACTGTTTTAGATTTTTTTATGAATGGAGGACACCTGTAATGTGGTGTATGGAATTATTTTGTATTTAATTTATTTTTCCTTCCTCTGTTCATCGTCTGTTGCAAGAAGAATAAAAATAAATTAAAAATAAAACTTGTACTTTAAAGAATTACATTTACCTGGGTCCTATATCTTCATTTTTCTCACTGTGCCTGCCTCACCTCATCTCCCGTTTCTCAGTCCCCACCCAGCCCACCCCGGGGCACTGAGGGGTCAAGTTTGGCTCGCTCACAAAAATTCCCATCTTTATAATTGGCCAGGATCGAAGTGAACGCCGGGCTGAATGCGCTTCTTGACTGGGATTTTATTTTTCCTTTTTCCTCCATCATTATTTTCCTGGGCAGGGTACAGCTGTTCTGAGGGAATTTGCTTTATTTATTTCTTACATATTTTTTTCCTACATCGCTTAAGTACAGCTAGGCCTACACCAAAAATTTCCTCCATAAACTTTAATAACTTTTCTCGTGTTTGCATGATTTTTCTTAATACTACTATACGCCAAGGGATTTTTTTTTTTTTTTTTTTATAAAGCTTGGTGTTCACTTTCCTCTTTATTATTTTTCTTTGTACAGTTAAGCGGAAGGATTTATTTTTCATACTTTCATATTTCTTTTTTCCTCTTGTCTCATCACATATTTTCGTCACCATCCGGCTCTCCTTCTGGGATTTTGAATATTAATTGTTTACATCGTCTTATACTTTAGCTTATTTTTATTTACCTCGGCACGGCTACACTAAGGGATTTTTTTTTTATTAATTCGTTTAACAATTTTCCATTATTATTTTTTTTCGGAAGGTGGATACATAATATTAATAATGACAGGGGATAGGGCGACATGGAGGCGATTTGTTCGTGGCCACCCCTTACGGAATTAAGGCGTCTGGCTTTAGATAGACAGATAAAAGATATGTTGCTTTTTTCATTATTTTTATGCACCTGTTCCGTCACGACCCACCTTGACCTTTTCAGTTATTAGCGAGTGACAGGTGAGCGCGAAGTACATTTTCTATTTGTGAGTGCGTTTCCGGGACAAGATTACGGTGATCGCGGCAGGTGAGACAGAAAACGTGTGTTGGATTTAGACATGTTTGTGTTGGGGGGGAGGTTAAAATTAATGTGAGTATGACTTAAAGGACCATATTGTAGGGGACACAGGAGGCGATTCATTTCCACATATATACCGTAACATTGTCTTGTGTGCTATTTATTTCGATTTAATATGGACATAGATTATATCAGGTGCATACAAGAGGATACTAAGATGCAGTATGGAGAATAAATCGCTAAGGAAATGGTGTTACGAAGTCCCCAGGGCCACTTAGACAACGACCCAGAGACAGGCGTGCGTGTGGTGGTTCAAAGTGAGTGTAAGTGTAATTGCAGTATACTTAAACCTGAAATTGAGCAGTAGAATGCAAACCCCCTAATTACTCAAGGTCATTTACGTAACGCCTGTGGTTATTACGTATGGTTAGCCTGCATACCACTCTACAGAACGCAGTCAGCAACCATACAGGAGGGCCAGATACATCCCATCCTCACTACGGTCTTCAAAAATCATCAAAAATTTGGGATCTGTATACTATTTTACAATTTCACGTTTTAGTATACGTTCCCAAGTATACTGTAAACTGTGGGGGTTAGTTGAAGGATTGTGAGTTTTTTTTTTTTTTTAATTCTATCACCAGATTTTTTTTTTTTTTCAATTAAGGAAAACTCTGACAGAAGAAGTCTTGAAAATTACCTGTGACTTGATGGTTTTTTATTATTTTTTCCTCTCTCTCTCTCTCTCTCTCTCTCTCTCTCTCTCTCTCTCTCTCTCTCTCTCTCTCTGTTAAAATGTCGTGAGTGGTGCTGAAAGGAACGACAAGAATGGGATGTAATTGGGCAGCTAAGAACAATGAAGCAAAATGAAGGGCGAAGAATTCAGAAAGTTTGATGAGAGAGAGAGAGAGAGAGAGAGAGAGAGAAAGAGAGAGAGAGAAATAAAACAAGACTCTAATTGCAAAGAAAAGACTGTATTAGGAAGAAAGGCGAGAGCCACACAAAGCGAATGGGGGTGTTAGGTGGGGAAAAATTACTACTTACCAGAGAGAGAGAGAGAGAGAGAGAGAGAGAGAATGTATTTGCAGAGTTAAGAGAAGGGAAGAAATTGTCACATATTACCAGGATTGTGTGTGGCGCGCGCGCGTGCGTGCGTGTGTGTGTGTGTGTGTGTGTGTGTGTGTGTGTGTGTGTGTGTGTGTGTGTGTGTGTGTGTGTGTGTGTGTGAGAGAGAGAGAGAGAGAGAGTAATACAGCAAAGGTAGCAAAAGATTTGAGCCACAAAGGGACTGAGGAGGTTAGGAGGGGAGAAACGACCACTAAACAATGACTAACGAGAGAGAGAGAGAGAGAGAGAGAGAGAGAGAGAGAGAGAGGTTGGCAGAGGCAGCTGATTTACACTTTGGCAGGTGGGATTTCCTGCACGTTAACAAAATCGCCTGGTAATAGCCTGAATAAGATAGGTAAATACTTTCTTAGCGACCAGATGCATGACGGAGCAGTGAAATATGATACAGAAAGAACATGGAAGGGAGGAGGTACAGAAACAATGTAAGGAAGGATGGGCAGAGAAAGGAAAGAAAGATAATAGGAAGATGAAAGAGGAAAGAAATGTCATTGTTGGAAGGGGGAAGATACAGGAAGAGAGAGACAGACAGACAGAGAGGGACAGAGAAAGAGAGAGAGAGAGAGTGAGAGAATCAAGGAACAGCGGCGACAGAAATGACACAGAAGGTACCAGTATAAGAAAGGGAGAAGGACACAGGAACAAGATTAGAGACAGCACATTACACAAGTTTTAGGAAATAAAGAAGAAACACTAAGATAAAGGACGTAGAGAGCACAAGGAGGAGGGGAAGACACAGGAGAGAGGTGAGGGAGGTAGCGAGGAGAGATTGGGAGGAACATAGATTATTGCGTTAGCCTGGGGACTGACTTAATTACGTACAGTGGAGTGGCCAGTTTCGCGGAAGCTTGTGGACTGCCCGAATTGTGGTGGTGGTGGTAATTGCTGAATGGTGGTATGTGCTTGTGGTGTTTGGGGTTGTGGAGTGGCGGTGGTTGTGGTTGGGTGGTGTAATGGCTGAGAAGTGGTGTGTGTTTAGTGGTGGTGGAGGTGGTAGTGATGGTGGTGATACTGGAGGTGCTTGAGTAGTGGTATCCTGTTTGGTGTTGATGGTAGTGGTGGTTGTGGCTGTGTTTGGGTTCTCCTTAGCTAAAAAATTTTGACCATTAGAGAGTACGAATAAATTAAGAAAGATATCATATACTGAAAGGGTTAATGAAGATTGCACCTGACTCTTCCACCACCAAAGCTCATTACTAGTCTACCGCTAATTGAAATCGTCTGACGGCAGCATAAATAAAGACAGTCATCGTGCTAAAGGGGTTAACCTGTGTCTGGACGTTGAGATGGTAGATATTGTCGTGGCGGGAACCGGAGTGATGGTGTGTGCTTGTGACGGTAATGTAATTGTTTGGCTGTGGTTATTGTTGCAGTGGTTGTGGTGGCGGGCGTTGAGTGATTGCATGTGAGTTTGGAAGTGGTGGTACGCTGTTGGCAGAGGTGATGTAGTTGATTGCTGTGTGTGTTGTAGTGATGATGAATATTGGGTGTTGATTATGCGTGTTATGTGTTCAATAGAGACAGTTTGCGTACACATCATGGACGAGATCTGTAACCCTTTCAGTACGATGACGTCTTGTGTTTTCTCATCTTGTTACTGGCTATTTTTTCCTCATCACTGGGGACACCTGTCACAGTGCAGTGATTAGAAACAGCCTCCATTAATCGCCTCAGTACAATGACTTTCTATGTGTTATTGATTTTTTTTGCTCCCACTTCCATCAGACAATTTTATTCAACTTACTGTAGAGGACGGAGAAAGCTAAACGTACAGTTTTGGACATAAATACTGTTTCATTTCCATACGATAAATAACGAAACGGTGAATAATGATTTTCGAAACTGGTGATGTGATATTCGAAGCCCAAAAAAAAACTATTCAAAATTGTACGTCAGTTTCATAATTCTTTAGGTAAAATGCGGAACGATATTATTAACCACAGCTGTAGAAATAAACTGACCAGGAAAGGATGCTGGAAAGACTCCTGTACTTACGAGAATACGACCCTTCATTCTCATCTCCATCTTCATCACGCCCTCATCTCCATCATTCCCTCACATTGCTCCCTTAGTACCACTTCTTATTTGCCTCTTACATCTCTTTCTCGTATCCATCTCTCCCTTATCACCGCCACTTACTCACCAGCATCACCCTGTCTTCAGCGCTACTTACATTCATCATTTCTTTGTCATAACCAGTCCCTCCTTTACCATTACCACTTCACCTCCATAGCTTAGTTACTTGATATATTCATTACTCCATCACCACCTCCACTCCCACATCACCGTCACAGTTCTCATGGCCACCACAATTTCTTCCCCACCACTATCACTTTCACCAACATCTCCACCACCTGCCACTGTTTCATCACCACCGCCGGCGCTCTCATCACCATCGCCACTCCCACACCATGATTCACACTCCCTCACCACTATCACCACAACCATTTTCACGACACCCTTACCACCAACTTCCTCACCACAACCAATACCAGTTACCATCATTACCTAAACTCACCACTACTCCCCCACCACCATCTACAGTACACCCCTTCACCACTACCACCACAACCATTCTCACCATTCTCTTACCACCAGCCAGCATTTCCACTCACCACCTTCGCCACTCCCCGCTCTCCCTCTTCGCCCTCGACAGTAAACACACTTTAAGCTCGAGTTTCTAAATCCCCCAGCTTTAAGATTAAGGCTTAGACCGACCCTGCCCCTCCTCCTTCCCAAGTCCCAGCCCAGCCCTACTCCCTGCAGCCCTCGCTTGTTGTCCTGCAGCACTCACCAGCTCTCTGTGTTCTCTACCAGCCCACTTCAGCCCTCTCTGTTCGCCTGTAGCCTACAACAGCCCTTTCCGACAGCCCTTTTTCTTCTGCTCAGTCCTCTCTCGTATGTTGTAGTTCACCAACCCACCCACTTTAAACCACATTACTCCTCTTAGCAGCACTTCACATCCCTCTTTCAGCCCTCTCTTTCTTTTCCAGCCCTCTCTGTTCTCTTCCAGCTCTCTCTGTTCTCTTCCAGCCCTCTCTGTTCTCTTCCAGCCCTCTTTGTTCTCTTCCAGCTCTCTCTGTTGTCTTCCAGCCCTCTCTGTTGTCTTCCAGCCCTCTCTGTTCTCTTCCAGCCCTTTCTGTTCTCTTCCAGCCCTCTCTGTCCTCCTCCAGCCCTCCCTGTTGTCTTCCAGCCCTCGCTGTTCTCTTCTAGTCCTCTCTATTCTTTTCCAGCCCTTTCTGTTCTCTTCCAGCACTCGCTGTTCTCTTCAAGCCATCTCTGTTCTCTTCCATCCCTACCTCATCTCTTCCAGTCCAACCCCGCAGCCCTTCCTGATTTCCTGGCGTACCCACCTCCTGCATTCCTCTCTGTTCACTTGTAACTCACCACAGCCCCACAGCCCTCTCTGATCTCCTCTAGGCCTACCCCATCCCTCTACAATCCTCCCTATCCCATTCAAATCCACTTCCTCCCTCTGCATCACATAGAAACTCACCCCAGCCCCCTACAGTTTGCATCTGCTCACACCAGCACCATGCAACCCTTCACACTCCTCCAGCATCCCACGCAATCCCTCTGCAGCCCACCTTAGCCCGTTGCAGCCCACACCAGCCCTATGCAGACTCCTACCGCTAGCCCCTCTCCAGCCTATTCATTCCCGTCTTGGCCGCTTCCCCCAGGCTGCTTCACATTTTTCCTTGCTCGAATCAGGCCGGACCAGATCTATGCAGCGCAGTAACTTTTCCCACAGATGACCTCCTTCAGCCCTCTTAGCCTTCCCACAGCCCCCTTAAGCCTGTCACAGCTCAGTTTTGCCCCTTTATCCTTCCCACAGCCGCCTTAGTCCCTCTTACCCTTCCCACAACTCCTCTGTCTTGTCTGTGAACCTAACCTGAAAATTTACCCACCGACCTTGTCTAGTTTTCTACATCTCTTTCTCCACCCCTTTTTCAGATCCCTTAACTTTCTCACATTCCCCTTCATCCTTCCCTGTTGCCTTATATAACTCTAAACTCTACCCATAAGCTCTTTATTTTGCTGCTCCCATTTTTGCCTACCTATAGCGACTAATTCAGCCCTTTTCATATTCCATTCAATATATATATATTTTTTTGTCTTATCACCCTTCTTTCTACGCACTTGGCTTTCCTACATCTGTCTTCAGCATTGTGTGTTACTCCATCTGACGTAGAAATATGTGCACTAACTCAGTCCTGTTTTCTGTTGCCCTTCCTGACAGCTTGCAACAGACTCACCACTTTTCAACATATGTAAGTTTTTCCAGCTCTGTCTTTCATTTCACGATTATACTTTTGACAGTTCCAGCTCCTCTGTTTACATGTTATTTCCCATTTCATCTTTTGTTTCTCCTACTTTGCCTTTCCATACACATAGCCAATTTCCTCTAGCCATCGTTGCTTCTTCAATCCTCTCCTCCTTATTTATCTATTTCCAACACCCTCACTGTGCCTTATGCATCTTATTCTAGCACTTTTCTCTATCCTGTTTTCCATTTCATTGCAATATCACATTTGTCTGTATTTCTTCACAACTATATCCGTTTTTCTCCTGATTTTATAATTTTCTTACAATCGTCTTCCATTTCTTATTTCTGTAACTATGGATGTATCTTACCTTATATTCATCTTTACTTTGTACGTTCATCCTGTCTTCTCATCTTCATCATTACTTCTTACCTTCATCATTTCTCCTCTTCTTCAGCAGTACTTCTTACCTTCATCATTTCTCCACCTCATCATTACTTCTTATTTTCATCGTCGTTTTTCCTCATCATCATTACATCTTACCTTCATCATTTCTCCTCTTCTTCCTCATTACTTCTTACCTTCATCATTTCTCCTCCTCTTCATCATTATTTCCTCGTCTTCACTTGACCCTTTCTGTCCCTCTGCAATGCCTTGGGGACAACTGTGCAGCCTCAATATATTCCCTTTATAGCCCCAAGCAGTCTCCAGCCCTTAATCCAATTACCTCACCGTCGTGGCCCTTTCATAACGTAAGCTGCTCGTCCCCCTCCCACCCCACTTCCTCCTCCTTCAGGTACACAAGGTCAAAGATGCCGTAGTGTGGGCTAGTGGCCTTAGGAGACTCCCGGGTACGTCTTATATTGCTGGTTTATTTTGACGGAGGATATGTGACCACCAAGAGGTTAAGTGATCTTTAGAGTCTGCCTGTTTATCTGTCCACAAAATATCTCAAAAAGTTACTGTCGACTTTTTTTCTGGAGGAGTAACCCATTGGCCAAGAAAAGCTGATTGGACTTTGAGGCGTATTCAGGTCCAGGTGCGGATCCAGGATTTTTTTTGTTTGTTTTTACATTGCAAGATAAGGCAATGTTGCGTTGGCGGAGATATGCTCTCTGTGAGTGCTTTCTAGTTTCCTTATGTGGCACTTAATTGAGGTGGGAGTATGGGTTTGGATGGTGGTGGTGGTGATAATGATAATGGCGGTGATGATACTGTTGGTGGTGTTGATGGCATGATGATGATGATGATGATGTTGTGGATGATGATAATAATGATGATGATGATGATGATGATGATGACGTGATGATGATGATGATGATGATGATGATGATGGTGGTGGTGGTAGTGATGATGACATGATGATGGTGGTGGTGGTGGTGATGATATGGTGATGGTGATGGTGGTGGTGATCATGACATGATGATGATGTTGATGAGGGTGGTGGTGGTGGTGGTAATGATGACATGATGATGATGATGATGATGATGATGGAGATGATGGCGGCACACGTCCATGTGCCCGTGTACTTTGCAAGCTCCATAATACCTCTTACTGTCCAGGTGATTTCTGCATAGGATATAGGACATTAATATTATCTCACAAGCTATTTATGAAAGGTATGTGGATAATAAAGGGATATAAAGAACGAACAAGACAGTATTTAAAATGTGAGAGAATAAATCGCCGAGGAACAGGTGTTTAGAAGGCTCCCAAGCCCATGAGAACACGGATCCTACTTTACACTTCTTTATGTGTGTAGTAACTTATTTAACACCTGTTTCATATTTCCTGATGCCATTTTCCCATAACTACCCTCATTTCAGTATTTTTCATGCCTGCTCATAAACTTTTCAGTGCCTTTCAATTCCCATCCCTGTCTACCCATCCTCCAAGCCCTCTTTACTGTCAGCTTATTTCTGGAGCCTTCCTACGTTTTCTTCCTCTTTCATTTTCGTATCTTCTTTTCCTGTCTTCCTTTCTTTCTGTGCCCTCTGTAGCCCCTCCCACAGCTCTTTCCAGCTCTAGGGTAGTCTCCTTGTGCCCAGTATGATTTATAGTCCCTTCACCAAATTTTCGGAAACCTGCACTTATTTATCTCAGTATTATTGTATCCTCTCATATCCCCCTTTCTGCCTTTTCTCCCACCCCTCTCAAACCTTCCTCTCACCCCTCTCTAACCCTCCTCTCAACCCTCTTTACCTTTCTCAGTCCGTTCTTACTACCATCTTACCTTCATTTTTTGCTCTCCCTCTCTCGCACCATTCACAGCCTCCTTCTGTTCCAATCATCCCAGCCTTCCAAGCCATTCCCTGATGTTTCCTTTATCGTTTATTTTCGATCTGTCTCTGTATCTCCTTCCCTCACTGTTTTTCACCTCGTCCCTCCTCTTCTTCATTCACTGTTTCTCTTTTCTCCTCACCATTCCTTTCTCCTCTCTTCATAATTCCTCTCCTCCCCTGGCATTTTCGTTCCTTCCCTCACCATCTTTTTCCTTCACTCATCATTCCATTCCTTCCTTCGCCATTCCTCTCCTCCTCTCACCATTTCTTTCCTGCCGTCACCACTCTTCTCCTCGCCTCACCATTCTTATTCTTCTTCATTATTCCTCTTCCCCTCACCATATATCTCCCTTCACCATTCCCCTTCCCTCGCCTCTCGTTACTTTTCTTCACTTCTGATCTCTTTCCAAGTTATTCCTTAAGTTTCCCTCCATCGTACAGTGTTTCCTTGTCTTACCATTTTCCTCCTCGCCTTTGCTCTCCATTCTACCCATTCCCATACTCATTCTCAGTCTTTTGATCCCCTTCTTGGCCTTCCTCATTTTTCATTATTGTTTGCCCTTCTCATCCTTCATCACTTCTCACCCTCTCACTCCTCATCATCCACTTTCCCTCCCCCCCTCCTTACCCAGCCCAACTCCTTTCTCCTCTGCGCTTCTCACTACCATACTCCTCGTTAGTTATTTCTCTCTTTTCTTGTCCATCCTTCTAGCATTTCTTTGCTTGTTCTTGCCCATCATTCATTACCTCTTTCGTCCATGTCCCATCTTATTCCTAACTTCTCTTCACTTTTTCTTTTTTTTTAACTCCTTCAGTCTTCCCCCTCATACTAACTCTTTTTCTTCACCCCTACTCTTATTAATTCCTCCTTAACTTTTGTCATTCCCCAGTCTTCCCTTTTCTCATTTGTACTCATTTCCCTTCATCACTGCTCTCCATACTTCCTTCCCCTCATCTCTCTCCCACTTCTCACCCTATCCTACTCGCTCACTTTCTTTTTTTTTTTATTCCTCCTCCCCACCATTAGATTCTCTCCTCCTTCTCCCTCCGTAATCTTTCCCACTCTGCTACTCCTCACTATCTCTCCTTTATCCTTCCTCACTCTCTCCTCTTAGCCTCTGCAATTCAAGCTAACCCTTGCTCTTCACCTCTCCCCACTCCTCACCTGTTCTGACTTTTTCTCACTTCCCTTATCTCTTCAATGTGTAATGCCGTCTCTCTCCATCCTTATTCAGTCTCCTTCTTACACCCTCAATATCTTCTCATTCCCCTCACCCTTTCCTCAGCCCCTTACTTATCTCTCCCCCTCACCCTCTCCTCATGTCCCCTCTCCTCTGCTTCCCTCATATCTGCCCTTTTTAATTCCTCCCCCTCATCTCCGTTTTTGCCCTCCCTTCACCTCACCTTTACTCTTCCTTTCGTCTCTTCTTCTCCTTCTCATCTCCCTCTTTAAGTCTTCCCCTTTAACCCCCTCCTCTCTCTCTCTTCTTACCTCCGGCCTCCTCCATCTCAGCTCCTCCTGCTCCTCAACACTCACCTCTCCTTTGCTCCTTCACCCTTATCACCTTTTCCATCTTTCTTCCCTCTCGCCATTTCTTGATTCCTGCTCCTCCCCACCTCCTTATCCTCTTCTCCTCCTACGAGTAAGCTCCTTCCCCTCACTCCTCACCCCGATCGTACTCTCCCCTTCTCACACCACTCCTGAACTCCCCCCCCCCCGACCACTCACCCCACTTCTCCTTTTAATTCCTCCCCCTCACTCTCCTCCCTGTTGTATCCTCCTCTCCTCCTCATCTCCCTTCCTCCCTAGCTCCTTCTCCTCTCCTTCTTACCCTTTGTCTCCCCAACTCCATTCTTAACTTTTCCTCCTTCCCCTCGTCTTTCTTTCGTATTCCTTCCCCTCACCCTTTCTCCTCCCACTCTCCCCTGTTCCCGTCCCTTCCCCCTTTCTCCCTTCTTCCTCCCCACCCCCTCTTTAACTCCTCCTCCTCTTCCTCCTCTCACCACCACCACCACCACCACCACCACCACCACTCTCCTGCCTCCTTCACCCTCCTCTTAACCAGTTTTCAGAGAGTCATCGGAATATATTTAGGAAATTTTTACCAGCTGAGTTTCCATCAGGGGGAGGTGAGTGGTTGTGCGGGGAAGGGGTGCAGAGAGGAGGAGCTGTCTCTTGGCTTTCTCTCAGCTTCGATTTGCCTGTCTGTCTGTCTGTCTGTTAGCTGGTTGGTCCGTTGGTCTGTGTGTCTGTCCGTCTGCCTTCTATCCGCTTCTGTCTCTGTCTATGTTTGTCTGTCTGAGCCTTCTATCCAGTTCTGTCCTGTCCGTCTGTCTGTAAGTCTTCCTTTCACTTCTCTCTTACCTTTCTATCTGTCTAAACTGTTTCTCAGTTTCTGTCTGTTGGTCGATTTGCCTGTCTGTGCCAGCTGTCCATCTAATTCTGTCCTGTCTGTCTGTCTGTTGGCCGATCAGTCGCCCTATGTGAGCCTTCTGTGTATTTCTGTATGTCTGTCTGCGTGATTCGTCTGTCTGTCTGATTGTTGGTTAGTCTGCTTTTTTTTTTGTGTGTGTGAAAGCCATTTAACTTGTCTGTCTCTTTTCCTCCCTGTCAGCGTTAGCCTTATCAGCGTTTTGTTTCTGTCCTGTTGTCTGTCTGCCTTTCCATTCGTCTATCTGTCTTTGTATGCCTGTGTCTGTCTTTGTCTGTCTGTCCGTCAGTCAATCTGTCTCTGTCTGTCTGTTTTGTCTGTTGATAGGGGGATGTCTCATACGCTTCCTCCATTGTCTCTGTCTGTCAGTTTGTCTCATTTGTAGGTAGGATTGCGCTCTCTCTCTCTCTCTCTCTCTCTCTCTCTCTCTCTCTCTCTCTCTCTCTCTCTCTCTCTCTCTCTCTCTCTCTCTCTCTCTCTCATATATCAGATCCATTCTCTCATGCATACGGTGTAATTGCAGTTTATGGAAAAAAGCCCAATTTGCATACACCCCATTACCTGTTCACACCTGTTTTACCTTTACATCCCCCTTTCCTCCATTAACATCGCCAGTTTTCATTTTCCTGTGTATATTTTCTCTTTTATATTCGTTCATTTCCGAAACACATCACGTAATGCCACAGAATAATTACCGTGAACTGGTAATGCATAACAACGACAAGAGCGGAATATAGAAGTAATTGACGCGTCCAGTGCTACAAGTAAGCCTATTTAACGCTATTTTATTCATTTGCCAGTATAGATTACAAACATGCATGTCTAATGATAAATATAAAGTTAAATATATTGCAGAGAGCATCACCAACTGGGATGAAGTTTATTTTTTGCTGATATTTTTGTTTATGTAGAGGGTGTCTGTAAAGTTTATGTGCAATAGGAGACGAGAGATGTGGTAGTGTGTGTGTGTGTGTGTGTGTGTGTGTGTGTGTGTGTGTGTGTGAGAGAGAGAGAGAGAGAGAGAGAGAGAGAGATTGTGTGCTGTGTGTGGTGGTGTGAGGTGCAACAATGCGAAATGTGGCAGTGTGTGGTGTGATAATGTGTGGTAGTCCGGTGTGGCAGTGTGTGCTGTGGAAATGTGTGGTGTGGCAGTGTGTGGTATGGTAAGATGTGGTATGGCAGTGTGTGACATAGCAGCTTGAAGCATTCCAGATAGTGGTATCAGGTATGTTACTGAGTGCTGTGCTAAAGTGTAATGTGGTACAGCAGCGTGTGGTGTCGCGTTGTGTGGTGTGGTTGTGCAAAGTGTTTGTGGTGTGACAGTGTGTGGTGTGGATGTGTCTTTACTGAACACTGACTTCAACACCATGTAATTAACACAGGAAGTACGAGTATGCATGAACACCCCAATACGTGCCAGGTACACACGACTACACAATAGATATATACACGGGAGTGTTTACATATGTGCGTGCAGGTTATGAAGGGTGTGGTGGTGGTGTGGAAAGATTGGTGGGCGTTTATCTAAGACGAACGAGAGATGGATTGATCATAGGCGAGGGCATGGATCAGTTCGTGGATTTCCATTTCGTTATAATAGCCTTACCTGATCTTCCACAACATCCACCCACATGTCATACAAACACTGTTGCCAATACCACTGCACCAGTCCTGAACAAGTTAAGCGCACTAAGAGAGCACATACCTCCGCGAACGTCCCTGCCAGACAACTCAGCTCACCACCAAAATTTAATCAACTCTTCCTTGGCCCACGACCCGCATATCCTCAGAATTCATTGAAATGCGTCAATAACCTTTTCAGATATCTTGTGGACAGACACACAAACAGGCGTGAATACATAACCTCCAGCTTTTGATGGCGGATGTAATTATATAAAGGGTTTTAACGTCTAAGCAGTGTGTGACACTTCTGGGCTTGAGGGAACGGACTAGTCTAGTCTGTGCTCATAGTCGGGACCATAAAAAAAATAACTAATAAAAATGAAGGATGGCCTGCGGGCTGTATGCCAGCGCATTATATCCAGTACAAATAGAGGTTGTGTGCGTAATCTGTATGCGTTTCATACATATACATGAAAAATTAATGGGGCTACGCAACGTATTTACTAGGTCACTACGATTACATGTATAACAAAAACTGTACGTGTTGAGTATCTATGCCAGGATACCGAACAAGTGGAGCAATGTACACCAATGTGCATATTACATACCGTGCATAGGTGTACAATACCCTTATTTAACCCATTCACCACGATGACACTGTTTGTTTTATTGCAGCTCTCCACACGATTTTCTTCAGCTTGGGATAGACTTTCAAGCCGGAGGAGTTAGATTAGCCTTTGTCGACCGCTTCAGTATCAGTGGCCTTTCCTGAATTAGATATTTGTATTGAGACAGGAAAACTAAATTCATCTTAGGCGTCAGCGTAATGAAGGGGTTAGATTATACCATAGACAAGGTGAATACATTTCGGTTGCTTAGTGCTGGAGTCATGATAAAAAATTCGACGACGCTTCTCTTCCATCCGTGGCAGTGAAGATGTTACACGAATTATTTTTACGTGATAGTAATATGAAGCACGAGACAAAATTATTACGGGGAGAAAGAATGCTCCTTGTCGTCTGGAGAAAAATGAGGAATTAGGCAGCCAGAATACAAGGATTGCTGATGGACTTTTGCGCATGGCTGTTAATACATCAAAAGAGTTACTCCTTCAGTACGATGACACATCTTTTTCGGTTTTATTCTTGCTACCACCAGACGATTTTATTCATCCTGGGAGGGGTTTGTCATAGTGAAAGAATTATTGGGGTCTTTCACACCTTTCTAATCCATTTAAGATGAGTAAAATCGTCTGGCGGTAATGAGAGTGAGTGAAAAACTTTGGTACCGACGGCGTTCAATGCACAGTACATGAAGGATGGCGTAAACTCACCCGTGCAGTGCATACATAGATCATTTACATACAAATCGATGCATATGATCAAAGGAGAGGGTTTACACACACTCACACACACACACACACACTCAAGGTTGTGCAGTAAATACATAGGAGAGAGCTTATATACACACATATACACATACATGCATACATACATATACACAGTACATACATGCGGATTATTAGGGTGTTGAGGAAGCAATAAATACGGAAGGATGCACAGGACGATTAAACATTACATACATAGGAGAGGCTTTAAATACATACACAAATGGAGAAGGTTTTACACACATACAAGGCTGCGAAATCCACGCATGCCTACAGAAATACATACATACATACATGAGCCTTGCTACGGGTTTGAGGAATTAGTAGACAAAGGATGCACACGATTGCTAACACATACACAAGAGAGGGTTTACATACATACATACATGATATGTGTAGGGTGTTTCTGAGGCAATATAAACAGGTCTCTCCCCTCTGCATCAACATAGATCCACCTCCACACTCGCCCTCACCCCTACCCTCGCCCTCACCCCTACCTTTGCCCTCACCCCTACCCTCGCCCTCACCCCTACCTTAGCCCACACCTCTATCCTCACCCCTTACCTCCATACCCGCCCTCACCTCTACCCTCGCCCTCACCCCTTCCCACGCCCTCACCCTGACGCTTATCGCCACCCTCCCTCATAACCATCTCATCCTGCCTTGATTTGACTCTCATATGTTTGTCACTTTCTATATTTCTCTCTCTCTCTCTCTCTCTCTCTCTCTCTCTCTCTCTCTCTCTCTCTCTCTCTCTCTCTCTCTCTCTCTCTCTCTCTCTCTATCTATCTATCTATCTATCTATCTATCTCTATCTATCTATCTATCTATCTATCTATCTATATATATATATATATAAATTATATATATGTATACCGGTATATATATATATATAAATTATATATATGTATACCGGTATATATATATATATATATATATATATATATATATATATATATATATATATATACTGTATATATATATATACCGTATATGTATGTGTGTGTGTGTGTGTGTGTGTTTACATCACACACACACACACACACACACACACACACACACACACACACACACACATACATACATACACAGACCTATCTTTGTCTAGTTAGCTAACTAGTTCTCTCTCAGTGTGCTGTTAAATGTTTTCAGCAGAGAGAGGGAGAGAGAGAGAAAGAGAGAGAGAGAGAGAGAGAGAGAGAGATGAAAGGCGGTGAGTTGGCAATGTTGTTATTATAACTGTGTAGAGTGATGGAGGAGGGATAGGAGAAAGACAAAGGAAGGAGAGGAGAATAGAAAAGAAAAATAGAAGACTGATAGATGGGGAGAAATACAAAAATGAGATGGAGGTGAAGATGAATGTTGCAAGGACTCGTGGTGATGAGAGAGAGAGAGAGAGCGGGGGGGGGTTAAGGTAGTCAAGTCTGATGCACAGGTGATGTTGGAACTAATGCAGGTGCCATTAAAGCTGAATATAACCTAAACTCTCTCTCTCTCTCTCTCTCTCTCTCTCTCTCTCTCTCTCTCTCTCTCTCTCTCTCTCTCTCCTTCTTTACCATTTTTCCCTCCCTTTTTTGTTTTTCCTTCTGACGTCTTCTTCATTTTTTCCATGTCATCCTTTTTTTCAATTCTCATTTTCCTTCATCACCACCAGGGGGCAACTGTCTCATTTCATTCTCATCTTTCCTTTTTTTGTATTATAAGTCTCTTCATTTTTCACTCCATTTTTATTTATTCCAGTTACTTAATTTTCTCCATTTTTTTTATTTTTTTTATTCCTTTATCATCATCGTCTGTATTTTTATTGTATTTATTATGGTAAAAAATAATATTAAAATAGTAGGGGTTATGGTGATGATGATGATGATAAGGTAACTAATAATGATGATAATAATGTCATCCATCATCATCATCATCATCATCATCATATTAAGTGTAGGTCAGAGGTCATCCGCCTCTTTGATGACAGTAATTAGAGGAGGCAAAAATTTCAGATACAGTCGGCCAAAAAAGTATCCTAGCAACCAAGTGCGCATGATTTCGGAATGAGCGATATATCTTCAATCATTTTCGAATTCGTGTCGTGAACTGCATTTCGTAATAATTTCGTTGTTGTTATGCCATTTACAGCTAGAAATTACGATTGCTTTTGCTTTTCACATTTTATTATTATTATTATTATTATTACTATTATTATTATTATTATTACTATTTTGTAGAATATCGTGGTCACCTTGGATGCCTATTTTGTTAACTTCTTTCTTCCCCCCATTGGCATAAGAGCTGCGAGGCTGCCTGCAGGAAATGTGTTGGACATTTCTACTACCAGATCGCCACAACATCCATCCATCAACCAGATCAAACACTTAACCACCCACTCACCACTTAACTTCTCTGCTCACCTACCAATCCTCCCACTCACCCACCCACCCATTCACCAGTTAACCCATCCTTCCTTCTGTCTGTCCATCCATATATACATACATCCATCCATCCCTCCATCATCCAACCAAGTCATCCGTCTATCCACCAGCTCTACCCTCCATCCATCCAACCAAGTATATCATCTGTTCATTCATTATTTCACTGAACAGTTTCTTCATCCAGCCAGCTAGCCAGCCACAGCCAAACCAACCAACACATTCAGTCACCAGTTTACCCATCCATCTTTCTATCAAACAACCTAATCACCTCTTCTCGCCTATCCACCCATCCACCCTATCCATCCACTCATCCATCTGCTACCTACCCATTCCAACCAACCACACATCCATGCAGCAGACTACACATCCGTCTCTCTATCTAACTCTCCACTTACCCTCCCTTCCCCCATCCGTCCATCCATCCATCCATCATCCACACACCCTCCAGTCCTACTTACCTACCTACCTGCCAATCTACCAACCAACAAAACCACTCCCCCACCCACTCATTAACTCATCCACTCATCCATCCACTCACATACCCAATCCATCCATCCATTTATCCACCTACCATTCACCCACCAGCGCATCCAGAGAGAAGGCCGTCCTCAGATTAATCACGCAATCTTGATGTTTGTAATTTTTCTAAGTGCAGGCCGGGATTACATTCGTCTGTGGCAATACTGAAAATGCAACCTCCTGTCTGCAGCACCGGCAAAACTAATGTTCATTGCAACTTGATTTTTTTTTTTCATGATATGAGTAGTACTTATGATGGCTTTTTACTTTGGCTTAATAAGTGGAAAGTTGTTATTCATTGCACATATCATTTATCATAGCTGAGTGTTTTTTTGATTGTTAATGGGGGTCATTTCCTTTTGTTAAATGGCAAAAAAATATTGATTATTGCAACTTTCCTGTCCCTTATGTGTGTGTGTGTGTGTGTGTGTGTGTGTGTGTGTGTGTGTGTGTGTGTGTGTGTGTGTGTGTGTGTGTGTGTGTGTGTGTTTGTGTGTGCTTTCTATTTTTCCCAATACCCAAGGTGAATTATTTAGAAAGAATAATGGAGAACCTACACTACCGATAATGGCGAGTTGGCTGTGGGTGGAAAGGGCTAATGGGGGGTGGGATTTTGGGTTTGTGTTCCAGTGCGCGTGGGAGGAAATTGATCTGTATATTATGTAGCCTGTAGTCTGTCTTCATCTGAGGGAACTGGACCACTCATTGCTTACTGAGTCGTGGTTATATAAAATTCTCTGAGTCTTAGTTATGAGGTAGCAGTGAGTCTCCTTGGTTACTAGTCAAATAAGCCCTTCAGTTTGCCTCCATCTGGCCATCAACTGAACTGATTGGGGTTAGAGATCTTTGTAAGGTTAGTAGACGCGATATAGTAGAGCATCGCTTGTGAGACGGCCACGTTGTACAAGTGAAGACAAAATAATATGGACACGATGGTAATTACTGATCTTGTCTTCCTTTTTCTTTTTCTTTTTTTGCGTAGTCTGTATCTCGTTTTTATTTGTGAGGAAATATATTGTGTATGTTTTGTGGTAGAAGGTAAATAGCGAGAGAGTTGTGCCGTCGAAGTGGGTGGTAATGTGATAGCAAAGATACTTAAGCTTTTAATTAATACGTTGGCCTATCTTCGTGTGGCCTCTTACCCCGGTCATTTATCTGAATATTAGCGTGAAGAAATATATACCTGTGGCAAAATATGAACGAGAGGGATAGGAAATGAATACTGATGACCTAATGGCAAATTAATATTGATTTTATATATAAGATTGGCCCTCCTCATCCTTTTGCCGATGTTGTTACTTGAATGTGTGGAAAAAAATAATGTGTTTGTAGATGGATGACCTATGAGTAGCGAGAGATGCATATAGATGAACTGATAAAAATTTAGGGGAATTACTTCTTAGTGTTATATAATACGACAAATTTCGTATTCTTACATTTTTCCATTGTTCATTCGAATGTGAGTGTCGAAAGAATAATACAAAACAAAACACACACACACACACACACACACACACACACACACACACACATGCGCATACTTATGGTTGAAACAGACTACGAATTGCGGAAGGCTGAGTTGAAGAGTTGTGAAATGACAGCAAATATATTCAAACTGTTATTCGTACAAGAGTTTCCTAGAATAATCTTCCCCAGTATTTCCCTCGTTTAGTAAGATTTACCAGTCAAAAATATATTTGTGTGTGCCGCTAGCAGAATATGCATTACATGTTGTACATCCCTTTCTAGCATCTTGACCTTTCTTCACCTGGCAGCAATCCCCCTCCTGTTCTCTTGTGGCTTTACCTTCAAATCTCCTGTGGCTCTGTGTTCAAGTCTCCCCTGTGGCTCTATATTCAGATCTCTTCTGTCTCTATATTCAGATCTCCCTCAGCTCAGTATCTTCCTTTACCGAGTTTCTCTTCCCTTCCCACCCTCCATTTTTACCTCCGCTAACGAAGTTGTAGGAGTTTATGTATGCACCCATGCTTGTCAGTTTGTTTGTCCACGCGATATCTCAAAAGTTCTCAGTGAATTTCAATAAAATATTGTGGAAGAGTGGTCCATGGGTCAAGGAACAATTGATAAAATTTAGGGACGGATCCGGATTCTACGTATTCCACACAATATCTCCACGGATCCGCATCCGGATCCGGATCCTTTTTAATGGCAATGGCATTGGCGGAGGTATGCGCTCTCTAGGTGCTTTTTAGTTTCAGAGTCTGTGTTCATCTCCCTCCCAACACCCTCTTTCGACTCACTTCACCCCTTTGTGCCCGTCTTCAAATCCTCCCCCATCCTCTTTTTCCCTTTACTCCAATGCTTTCTACCTCTTACTTTCCCCAACTTTTTTAACATCTAGGCTCACCTATTGGACTTTCTTTACACCTTTTCCCTTCGAGGTGTTGTGTTGTTAATTTTACATATTCATACGTTCCAGTAAGGCTTTCAAGTCAAGTTAAAATTAAGATTCTTCTCACCTGCCTCATCTCGGCACCCATTTTTAGCTTCCATGTTCTTTAGGCTAATCTCGCACCTCTGCCTCTCTCTCTCTCTCCACACACACACACACACACACACACACACACACACACACACACACACACTTTACACTCTCATCCGCTTTTACTTTCCTCCTTTCTCTCGCATCACTCTAATCTTCCATCTCCCCATCCCTCATCCCCTCCATGATCTGCATTAATTCCCTTCCTCTTCCCTCCCCATCCCATCCCAGTCCCTGACCCATCCCCTCCCTCCCTCTTTGATCTTGTACCTTCTTCCCTATTCTGTTTGCCATGTCTAATCCTTCTGTCTCCTTCGAGGCTCATATTAACCACTTCACCTCGAGTACGTCATTTACACTGTATTCTTGCCGCTGGAGAGGACGGCTTCCCGTGGTGGTACCGATATAACGAGGGGGTGGGGAGGATTCACTGCCCAGTTACACAAGCCTCCCTCATCTGCTCCCTACCTCCCAAGAGGAGGATGGTGGACTGCAGGAGAAAGGCATTTTAAGTCTGCAATCCAGTGTTCACTTTACAGATTATCGTGGAGCTCTAGCTGCTGCTACTACAACAACAACTACTACTACCACTACTACTACTACTACTACTACTAGTACTACTACTACTACTACTACGACTGTACTACTACTACTACTACTACTACATGATCTGATTCAGTTTCTTAGTACTGAAGGGGTTAATGAAGGCTGCATATAACTCCTTCTGTTCGAAAAGTCTGATTTAAGCCGAACAGAATCGTCTGGAGAGAGAGAGAGCGAGCGAGCGAGCGAGCGAGAGAGAAGGAGAAAGAGAAGGAGAAAGACGTCATGTTTACTGCACGGGCGTGGTAGTTGGAGGGGTTGAGGGGGAGGTTCAGGAGTGGTGGGGATTGTTGGAAGGTTGGGGTGGGTGTGGGTGGTGGGGATTGTAGAGTTGGATGAGTGTGGTGGTGGGGATTGTAGGGGAGTTGGAGTGGGTGTGGTGGTGAGGATCGTAGGGTAGTTGGCGTGGGTGTGGTGGTAGGGATTGTAGGAGAATTGGGATGGGTGTGGGTGGGGGGGATTGTAGGAGAGTTGGTGTGTGTATGTGGTGGGGATTGTAGGAGAGTTGGGGTGGGTCTGGGTGGTGGGGACTGTAGGAAGGTTGTAGTGGGTGCGGTGGAGGTTGAGTGGTGGTTGTGAGTGAGGTAGGTTGTGTGGTGGTTGTGAGTGAGGTAGGTTGTGTGATGGCTGCGGGTGAGGTGGGTTGTCGAAGCTTTGGGGTGGGTGTAGGTAAGAGTTAGTAGGTGACTCTAGGTTGTAGGAGGTGTACATTGGACGTTAGATCGGTGTGAGTGATGGAGAGTGTAAGATATTATTGTGGCGGGAAGTGGTGGTTGTAGGGAGGATGGTTGTGGGTGGTGGTTGAGTACTAGGATGGTGTGGATGTGGTCTTAAGGGGTTGTGGAGTGTTGTGGTGGAGATTGATGAATGGTTGTTGGTACTAGAGACAGAAGGAAGACAGTGATTGATAGAAGGTTCGTGGTGGATGCTAAACTGGTGTGGGTAGTGGGTAGTGGGTTGATCTGGGTGTATGTGGATTGTGATGAGAGTTGTGGAGATTGTAGAAGGCTTGTAATGGGTGGGGTGAGTTGTTGAATGGTGCCCGTGGGTGGTGACAGTTGCAGGACTGTGTGGATGGTGGATGGTGGTGTGGTTGGATGTGGATTAAAATACAAGAACTGAAGGATCGTGGTAATTGTAGATGGTGAAAGTTGTAGGTTTGTAATGCATGGTAGGCAGGTGTGGGTGGGTGGTGTGGGATTGGTGTGGGTAGTGTGGATGATCCCCTTCAATACGGTGGCGGCTTTTTATGTCTCTTCTTGCCTTCTCCAGACGATTTTATTCTGCTCAGGAGATACCCTTTTGAACTGGAGGGATTAGAGATAGCCTTCACTAAATCCCCTCAGTAATAGCCGCCTCTCCAAAGCTGAATAAAATAGTCTGACAACAGCAAGAAGAAAGTAAAAAAAAAAAAAAAAGATATTGTACTGAAGGGGTAAATAGTGTGTGTGTGTGTGTGTGTGTGTGTGTGTGTGTGTGTGTGTGTGTGTGTGTGTGTGTGTGTGTGTGTGTGTGTGTGTGTGTGTGTGTGTGTGTGTGTGTGTGTGTGTGTGTGTGTGTGTGTGTGTGTATGTAGGTGATTGATGAGCACACAGCAGTTTATTAATTAGAGGGGATAAATAGCTGCTGTTAAAGTGAGCCTAGTTATTGGTTGGATGATTAATTGCTTGTACAGGTAGTTCGTATGATTGTTAGCGTTTTATAATTTGAGAGGATAGAGAGCTGTAAGAGTGGTCGATTTATGGTTAAGGTGTAATAGTCGGTTTGTTATCATCTAAGGGAACTGGGTTACTTTTTCAAATTGAGTACTGAGTCGTAGTTATATAAGCTTTACTTTGATTATACACGAGCTTTACTTTGATTATACATGAGTTTTGCTTTTATGCATGAACTTTACTTTGGTGATACATAAGCTTTACCTTGATTATACATGAGCTTTACTTTGCTTATGCATGAGCTTTACTTTGACTGTACATGGGCTTTACTTTGGTGATACATAAGCTTTGCTTTGATTGTACACAAGCTTTACTTTGATTATACATGAGCATTACTTTGATTGTACATGAGCTTTACTTTGATTATACATAAGCTTTACTTTGATTATACATGAGCTTTACTTTGATTGTACATGAGCTTTACTTTGATTATACATGAGCATTACTTTGATTGTACATGAGCTTTACTTTGATTATACATAAGCTTTACTTTGATTATACATAAGCTTTACTTTGAGTATATATGAGCTTTACTTTGCCTAGACATGAGCATTACTTTGATTAACCGTATTTATGAAGTAACTATCATTTTTTTAATCTGACTAGAGTCCCTAACCCCTTTTTAACAGATGATGGCCAAGTGTAGTCAGATTGGAGGTTGATTTTGACTAGTAACCAAGGAGACTCATCCCTACCACTTAATTATGAATTTTACGCACCCACAACTTAAATATTTGAGTTCTTGACTCAGCTCCATCTGGTGAAAAAAATTTGGCTATAGGTAATATATATACTTCAGTCTTACTACAGGCCATGAACGGAAATGAGAAGGAATTTTCGTGCTTATAAATAAATACGAAAAACTGGCTATAAATAAATTCAGTATGTATAATTATAATGGTTAGTGAAGGCATTTAGTGTGATTTTTAGCGTTTTAAACCCTCAGTTTCTCATCCATTCCCTTCTCTCCATTCTCTTTTTTCTTTCTTTTTTTTCGTACACTGATCAAACTTAATTCGTTCTGCCATCAAGTTTTCAGCGGGAGAAAGATTGTACCTTTTAATATCGTCCATTTTAATGCAATAAGTTCTCTTTTTTTGGCAGGATGAGCGAGAGTGTTTAATTGGTTTCGTTACGCTTGAGTGCGTTGGCAAAGTTGCGTTTTGCTCGTCGCGTGGAGAGGAAAATTATATATGAAAAAGTGAGGCAAAAAAAAAAGTGGAATCTATATTTTGGGGGGGAGGATGGCGCAAAAAAGGTGGATTTCTTTTTTTTCTTTTTTCTTTTTTTTTGAGGGGGAAGGGGCAAAAAAGCGGCATATTTTTTGGCTGGGCTATTTGTTAATGGATGGGATTTTAATTGGGGTGGAAGAGAGGCTGAGTTACGGCCATGACTGGGCTAGATTGGGTTTGGGTATTTGGGTGTGGAGTTTTTTTCTTTTGAAGTTTTTTTTTTTTTTGGGGGGGGAGGGGGTTGGGGGCTTGAAATGCGTTTATGTGCACTTTTGTTTTTATAGATTTTTTTTTTATTATTGTCGTTGTGGATTATCTGTTTTATATATATATATTTTTTCTTTTTTTCTTTTTTCTTGCTTCAGTGAAATATCGGGAGTTATTTCCACGCGTGTCTGTATTTCTATTTATATTTTTCTTTCTTTCTTTTTTGTCCTCCTTTCGATAGATTGCAAAAATACTGTCTGAAATATCATAAATCTTTGCCTCTTACCGTCTTTGCAATGGTTGCCAGAAGAAAGAATTGTAGACTCATGTTGCAAATTTGTGGAGATATTCCCGTTCACTTTAGGAATTAAATTATTGTATTTTAATGAATGTACAGTACGTTAATTGGAGGTGACTTTCTTTACCTTATGTCCGTTTTCCCATGAGTACCAGAGAGAGAGAGAGAGAGAGAGAGACGGGGTGGGGGGAAGAGGACGTGTTTGACTCCAGCCCCTATAAATGACGCCTTTCTGCTTCTTGATGGTACCCCCAGATGATGATGATGGAGAGGGACGCCTTCATGTGGTGGCACCGATATAACCGAGCTGCTATATTGCCCGGTTATACAAACGTCCCTCAACTCCCTCCTCCCTGTCCCCCCGAAAGGAGGATGGTGAAATGATTGGCCAGTTGTGGTACTTAGATTCTGACTGGGGCTCACTGTCTCTGGTGATGCTCGTTGGGTCTAGATTTATTAGTCTGTAGTGGTGGAGTTGATAGTTTGATTGGTCTCTGATGGTGCTTGGGATTTCTGCTTGTCCTGTAGTGATGTTTGGTCCTTGCGAGGGGGTGCTACGGTCTGATTGTTTTTGATTAGTGATGCTGAAGGGTGAGATTGATCTGTACGGACGAAGGTGATGGTGTCTGGTTGGTATGTGAAGATGTTTGAGCTTTCTGATTGTCCTGTAATGTTGCTTTGGGTTGGGTTAGGGTGTGTTTATGATCTGATTTTTTGTTTATTAATATCGGTAATGAAGAGTGAAGTTGATCTGTACGGACGAAGGTGATGCTGTCTGATTGGTATGTGAAGATGTTTGTGTTTTCTGATTGTCCTGTAGTGGTGTTGGGGCGTGTTTGGTGTTTATAGTAGTGTGTGTGTTGGTGTGGTGGTGGTGTTGGGTCAGGGTGGGTGTGTTTTAGTATGCAGGCAGCGTCAGGGGGCCCCGCATTTCACCCCACTGAGGCTTTGAAAGGAAAAACACTCTTCCTCTCTTACACTCTCTCTCCTCACTTCACTTCACTTCCTCTTTCACGCTTCCCTTCCGCACTTCACTTCCTCTTTTACGCTTCCTCTTTCCTCACCTCACTTCCTCTCTTAAACTTCCTCTCCTCAGTTCACT
>NC_137040.1:5960328-5985328 GCF_032717465.1 Coenobita brevimanus
ATGTGATCTTAAGAAATCATCCTTTAGTCCTGGAGGTTTTATATCAGCAAAAAATGGTTTAAGGAGTATAAGGAGAAGAAAAGGAAGGAATGGAAGGAGGGAAAAAAATGAAGAAGTGGAGGAAGGAGACACTGAGGAAGAAGGAGAACTGGTAGAAGAAGAATGAAAGAATGAATGTGGTGAGTGTATGTAAAGAAGAAAACGAAAGCAATTGAAAGGAAATAAACCAATCGCCACTGGATCTCTACCATATGTAAAGCGCTCAAAATTATTCTTACGTCTGCCCCGAAAGATTGCCATAAGGAAGTCGTAAGAGAACCCCACTGGACACGGCTGGACTTCTCTCATATATATAGTTGAAGGAGATGGCAGGGTTAAAGGAGAGAGGCTTCCTTGTTGGGGTAAAATCCAGGAGCCTCGGGGATATTTTGCTTGTCTGTCTCGTGTATTTTAGGAGTCGGGGCCGCATTTTATCATTTTCCGCATCGTTTTCGTGCTCGGATGTATATATATATATTTTGGCGTGCTGGTTTTTATTTGGACATCTTTCTTCTTCGGTGTCGTGTTTTAGATTTGGCTTATGCAATGTATGTTAGTAATGGCTTATTTACTTGTGTTTTATTTAATATTTTCATCATGTTCGTGCTTATCTATCCATCTGTCCAACTATCTGTCTACCTATCTGTCTGTCTATCTATCTATCTGTCTGTCTATCTGTCTATCTATCTATCTGTCTATCTATATTGTTTTACTCTAATTTTGTTCATGCTTCTGTAGGTTCACTTGTCTTATTGCCTTTGTTTTTATTAATATTTGTGTGTGTGTGTGTGTGTGTGTGTGTGTGTGTGTGTGTGTGTGTGTGTGTGTGTGTGTGTGTGTGTTGTGTTGTTATTTGCAGCGTCTTCGTTTTATATTTGCATTTTGAAATCCTCTCCATTTCTTTATTTCAGTATTCTGCAGTCGTCTTTTCTCCAACATCTTGCTCGCTCTATCGATAAACAGTATATATTTTTTGTGCAGGACCGTTTTCCTACATTTTTTTTTATTTTCATTTTTCCAGGTGGGCGTCTTGCTTCGCTCTTAATTGAATGTCAGGCTCTTGTGAGACAGTTTGATCAAGTTCCTCTCCGGCATGATTTTTTGACGTCACAGTGCCAGGTTAGTTGGATTACCGGAAACCAGGTGGCAGCACTCCTTCGCTGATGGTGCTGGGGAGGAGAAGTTCTTATTTCCTTTATATTCTCCTTAATTTTCTTTCTGATTCTCTTATTTTTACACCATTGTCATATTGAAAGGAGTGGGACTTTTTTCCTTTCTTGAGGCGTTAAGTTATTATTAAACATTTCAGTTCCTTTATGTTCATCCTAATTTTCCTTCCGTTTCCTTTATCGTCATTGCTTTGTCTTATTGCAAGCTTCGCCTTTCCTTAATGTTCTAATTCATTTTCTCTGTGATTCATTGACCTTCATAGCTTTGTATTGTTCCGTTTTTCATTTCCCTTTCGCTTCGTTTTACTCCCCCTTTTTTCTGTTTGCCTCGCCTTTCCCTGTGTGTGTGTGTGTGTGTGTGTGTGTGTGTGTGTGTGTGTGTGTGTGTGTGTGTGTGTGTGTGTGTGTGTGTGTGTGTGTGTGTGTGTGTGTGTGTGTGTGTGTGTGTGTGTGTGTGTGTGTGTGTGTGTGTGTGTGTGTGTGTGTGTGTGTGTGTGTGTGTGTGTGTGTGTGTGTGTGTGTGTGTGTGTGTGTGTGTGTGTGTGTGTGTGTGTGTGTGTGTGTGTGTGTGTGTGTGTGTGTGTGTGTGTGTGTGTGTGTGTGTGTGTGTGTGTGTGTGTGTGTGTGTGTGTGTGTGTGTGTGTGTGTGTGTGTGTGTGTGTGTGTGTGTGTGTGTGTGTGTGTGTGTGTGTGTGTGTGTGTGTGTGTGTGTGTGTGTGTGTGTGTGTGTGTGTGTGTGTGTGTGTGTGTGTGTGTGTGTGTGTGTGTGTGTGTGTGTGTGTGTGTGTGTGTGTGTGTGTGTGTGTGTGTGTGTGTGTGTGTGTGTGTGTGTGTGTGTGTGTGTGTGTGTGTGTGTGTGTGTGTGTGTGTGTGTGTGTTCGTTTTCCCTTCTCCCAGTACACACTTAGTTGAATTACAGGAAACTGGGTGGCAGCACTTCATCCTTACAGATGCTGGGATGAAGACTGGACTTTTTCCTTTCTTTCCTGCTCATCTCTTTCATTTCCTCTTCGCCTCGTAAAACACGGTAACTTACAGACTTATATAAAGAAACCCTTTTTGTTTACCACACCCCCTCCTGCAGTAACGTATATACTCGGTGAAGTAAATGGACCAGAAATTCTTACCATGTTGAATCGTCCGAAGCTTGATTGTAGCTTTGGGTAATTGTGGGCTTTGGCTGTGGGAAACGTGGGAAATGAAGCTCTGGATTTCGTAGGCCAGTAGGTGAGTGGATGGTGTTACCTTCTATACTATCGTGAATAAGTCTCCTTCACCAACCAGTTAATAAAAAACACACCTTACTTTGAACCTGCAACGAAGTGAGTCTAAAATATTCTTGTGATTTTCAGCCCACGAAGCATATTTGCGAAGTTCTCATAGCTGTTTAGTGATTGAAAGATGAGTAATTTTGTGTGATTGGTTGGTGGAAGGAATTCTGTACACGATTTTACTACCATTTTAAAACGAGTAATAATAAGTGTGTAAAACAAACTCGTGCGACATTGAGGTTAACCTCAAAGTAATCCTAAATACTCAATGCCATTTTTTTTCTTTCCCATAGGTGAGTGCCATACCACAGTGGCTGGGAGAGAGAGGTAAGAGACGGAGGCGGCGAGTGTGAGACCAGTGGAGTTGTGAATTGTGTCACCACCTGAAGGCGTCCCTCTGCTAAAACATCGTAAGTAAAATCGTCAGGAGGCACCAAGAGTAAGCAAGAAGTGTGTGCGGGTTGGTTGGTGGGTGAGGGAGCGAGACGAGACTCGGAGCTCCATTTCCAGTAATTCAATTGTCTTGGAGTCCGGAACCCTGACCTGCGGTTGTTGGCCACCCATTCTCTCTTGGCCTTACCTCCCACCATCACCAGCTCGGGAAGAAAGGGTTTAGGAGGAAGAGGACGAGGAGGAAGAAGAAGAGGAGGAGGAGGGAGGGAGGGAGGAGGAGGAGGAGGTAATGGAGAGGAGGAATTAAGCGAAAACAAGAAGAGAAGAAAGTAGAAAACATAGGAGAAAGAAAAAGCAAAGAGAGAGGACGGGCAGGAGCAGGTGTAGGAGGAGGAGAAGGAGTAGTAGTAGTAGAAGAAGAAGAAGAAGAAAAGGAGGAGGAAGAGGAGCAGGAGGAGGTAGTGGGGGGTAGGCGGAGGAAGAGGAAGAGAAAATGAAGATGAGGAATGAAGTGAAAACAAGAAGAGAAGGAAATAGAAAACATAGGAGAAAGAAAAAGCAAAGAGAGAGGAGAAGCAGGAGGGGGAGGAGGAGGAGGAGGAGGAGAGGACTGATGAAGAAGAGCAGGGCGATAAAAAAGGAGTAACTTAATTGTGGTGGAGTGTGGAACGGTGACCCGCGGTTACTTAGTCGCCCAAGTGGTCTTTCAGCCTCTCTTGGTTTTACCTCTTACCCACTAGCGGCACGGGAAGACAGGATTAAGAAGAAGAAGAAGAAGAAGTAGACTAAGAAGAAGAGAATCACAAAAGAAGGAGAAGAAGAAGAAGAAGGAAAAAAGAATCTATCTATATACCTAGGCTGCTTCCCCCAAGGAAAGGGAGATAGCCGAGACAGGACGACTCACTCTCCATTTACTCATCCATTCAAACACATTCATTCGCATCTTAGCCCCAAAGGGGAGAACGGACAGATCCTCACCGCACCACACCGCACAAGGGTCAACTGGGCAATGCAATAATAATAAGAAATAGACCATGAAGAAGTAGGCGAAGAAGAAGAAGCAGACAGCAGACGAAGAAGAAGAGGAAGAAAAAGAAAACACCAGAAGAAGAAGAAGGGATAAAAAAGAACCGATAGAGAAGTAAGTGAATGAAGAGCAAGATATGGAGAAGAAGGAAACTGTTGATTAATATAAAAAAAAATAAGGAAATTGTGAGGAAGAGGAGAACAGATGGATTGAAGAAGTGGAGAAGAAGACGAGAAGACAAGTAAGGAACCGTAGGAAGAGGTGGACGAGGACGAGGACGAGGACGAGGATTTAAAGGAGAAAAGAAGATAATGATGGAAGAGAGGATTGATGAAAATGAGGGAAAGGAAGGAGAAAATGTATAAGAAGTAAGAATGAAGAAAATGGGTGTAATGGAAAAGGAAAGAATGAGAAAAATAAACAGGAAGTGGAGGAGGAGGAGGAGGAGAGAAAGAAAAAGATAAACAAAAGGAGGAAGAAGAGATGGCAAATGAAGAGGTGGGAAAAGAGTGGGAAAATTTCTATGACGGGGAATAGTAAGAGAGGTTTGAGGAAGAAGACGAGGCAGAGAAAGTGATTGCTACAAAAGGAACAGAAGGAGAGAGAGAGAGAGAGAGGCCAAAAGAGAAACGTGGAGGAGGAGGAACTGATATAGATACAAAAGAGTGGAGCTATATTTCTGTTGGCTATAACTTCCGAGAAGCCTGGGGTTTTCTCTTATTTTACTTTTATTAGTGATTGGGGCACAGATAGAGCGATAAAGAAGAAGAAGGGAGGAGAAGAAGTAGTGGAGGAAGAAGAGGAGGAGGAGAAGAAGCAGAGAAAAAAGAAGAGGAGGAAAAGAAGAAGAATGAGGAGAGAAGAATGCTAGGAGGAGGAGGAAGAGGAAGAGATAGGCATACAGGGATATTTTTTTACTAAGATTTTCATCCAATTTTCTGTCGTCAAAGTTGTAGCAAAGAAAAAGAGATTGAAGAAAAGGAAGGGGAGGAGACAAGAAAGAAAATTATATAGTGTAGCGGTGGTACTGAGATTTTGTTCCTATCATCTCTTTCTGAATCTGAGAGAGAGAGAGAGAGTTAAAGATGAGTGGTGATATTTTTCTTTGGTTTAGAAGCCAAATAAAAGATTTTTCGCTTGTTTTCGTAACGTCAGCGTTGGCAGAGAGAGTGAGAGAGAACTGATAGATATCGTCTGTATGTTTTTAAAGATAAATGGCCGCTATATTTTCTTGTTTTCTACCGTCGTCGTTAGTGGTGTTGGTGAGGAGCGAACGAGGGAGCGAGCGAGCGAGAGAGAGAGAGGAGGCGGAGGACAGGAGCAAAAGAAGTAGAGAAAATGATGGAAGTTTTTTTTTTTTCCCCTCCCGATGACAAACTAGAGAACCCAAAATTTTCTCTTATATTTCCCTTGGGTCAGAGGAAGGTCCATTTAGCTCCTTCAGGCTCCTATGACTCCCACTCAGCTGAAAAAAATCGTCTAACTTTAGGTGGAATAGAGAAGTAGAGTTACCCCGGCAGTGAGGGGGTTAAAGAAGAAGAGGGAAGAGAAACAGAGGATATAAAGTCAAAACAGCTGAGTAATAAATCTCTCTTGGGATTTTTTTATTTTGGTTTTGGGGGATTTTCTTGTTATATATTTATTTTTGTGGGATTCTTGATTTTTTATTTTGCTGGAGCTTTTCTTTTTGCTGGTTGAGAGAGAGAGAAAGAGAGAGAGAGAGAGAGAGAGAGGGGGGGGAGGGGGGAACAGGGGAAGAAATCGGGAGAGAATGAAAATATACCCACAGGCGTCTTCAGTGTCTCTTGCTGTTTGTTCCGTTGTTTTATCTGCCAAGTACCCATGAGTTTTTTTTTTTTTTTTTTTTTTTTTGTGGGGGGGTGGGGGGAGGGGGGAGGTTAAGCAAAGTAACCGTGAAAGAAAAGGAAGAGGTGGGAAAATTCTGTTCATTACTATTGCTATTATTATTATTATTATTATTATTATTATTATTATTATTATTATTATTATTATTATTATTATTATTATTATTATTATTGTTACAACAACTCTGCTACTATTATTGCTCCTACTATTGCTGCTACTACTACTACTACTACTACTACTACTGTTATTATTATTTTTATTATTATTGTAATTGTTATTATTATTATTATTATTATCATTATTATTATTATTATTATTAATCATTGTGGAAAAAGTGACGGTGAAAGAAAAGGAATTGGAGTTACATAGGACGAGATAGCCTTACCAAACAGATAGCCACTGATTTTATACTTTATTTAGTTGTTTATAATCATGTATATCTTCCTACTGGTGGAAGAAAATAATTAACAGTGAAAGAAAATGAAGGAAATAAAGATAATTACGGAAGACCTGGGGGGAATGAAAAATAAAGAAAAATAAAGAAAAGGATGGAGGTAATAAATGTTTTTTGGTTCTGTCCCAACTAAACACGCTTTCTTGTTTTTCTCATTTTTTTCGTATGCCAGAAGAGAGAGAGAGAGAGAGAGAGAGAATTTAACCCCTTTATTACGATTACCATTCTTACATTTGCCACCACAAGACGATTTCTCTCAGCTTGGGGAAGGCCTCTCGTGGTGAAGTGGTTAGAAACGTACCGTACTTTATTAAACCATTCACTATAATAACATCTTTTTCCTTTATTTTATTTATACCTTTGCTACCACCAGACGATTTGACTACGGATCCGGATAGCTGTTAGAAAATCCCATATTAATCCCCTCGTTATAAGAGATTTATTTTTTTATTATTATTTCTCTTACTACCGGGCGATTTTATTTTGCTTAGGAAGGACCCCTGGTGGTAAAGAAGTCAAGAAGGTTAAGATGTGTTTATTTGTATTGTTTTTACTTATTCCAGTCGACCTTACTCAACTTACAGTAGGGTAGGTCGTTTGTACTGAAGGAGTCAGAAACAATAGGAGTCCTTTCAATACGATGTCGTCTGGTGTATTGTATTTGTCAACTTGCCATTCATTTTTTTCCCCATTTTTCCAGTTCAGTAGAGACCTGTCGTAGTGAAGGGGTGAACCTCTTCAGTCTGAAGGCGTACTTTAAAGTGGGAAAAGAAAGATGAGAGAATCTTTGAAGAACTCTGGTTTTTCAGCTTTTAGGCACTCATGACTCACTATCAAGCAACACAAAATACTCTGGCGTTAGGAAGAATACACTACTATAGTTGTTAAGGCAGCTACAGGCTCCGACGTGACACAGTTTACTCTCTCCAGCTCCATTGATTTACTCTTGACCGAAAAAGAGTCCCTTGGCATTAGCTTGAGAATAATGTTAGAGTGGTTCTGATCTTGAGAGTTAAACCAACCAGCCATGACTTACGTATTGCATCCTTTCCTTACACCGAGAGAAAAAAAATGAAAATTGAGATAGGTAAGTAGAAGAGCAACATTATTATTATTATTATTATTTTTATATATTTAATTTCCTTTTTTCCCTCCTCAGTCTTGATGGGTTCAGTTTTCCTTTCATTATACATGGGGGACAAGAGCGACAGTGATAAAATACTGTAGCACTGGTTGGAAAAGAAATACATTTTTTTACGGGTAGGCTACCGTCCTATGAATTTTTGCTTCTCCCAGGCGCTATAATATAAATAAATAAATAAATAGATAGATATATAGGTAGATAGATATAGCTCAGAGCACAAGTTCCACCTGGAGAGGTTAGATGTAGCCTCCATGTCCTCTTCAATACAATGGGGCCCTCCCAAGCTGAATAAACTTGTCTAAGCAAAAAGTTTCCGTAATGAAGAGATTTAGGAAAATGAGTATGTATTTTATTCATTTATTTATTTATTTTGCATTGATTCTTTGACCCTTAAACCTTGATTTTCTTTTTTTCTTTCCCTCAGTAATGAACGAATGGAGGTATGATTTGACTACTTCTGACCACACTGATGGTAATTCTCTTTTCTTTGTTTTCACTTTTCAAAGTTTCAGGATCCCTCCCTCGGCACTTATATGGGACAACAGGTTATGATGATGATGATGATAGCGATAGTGATGCTTTTGTAATAGTGGTAGTGCAGATGAAGATAATATCGTGATGATTATGATGATGGTGATGGTGGCTGCAGCTGCTGTTGATGGTGGTGGTGGTGGTGGTATTTTACAAAGAAAAGAGAAGCCGAGAAATTGTGGAGAAATTGAAAGAAACCTGAGAAGAATGTTTTTTTGTCTTCCTAATGCTTATTTGATTTTCCGATTTTATTTAGCGTGTAACCTCGACCTCAATTCCTCGTGAGGTTGAGGGAAAAAATAAGAGAGAGAGAGAGACAGACAGACAGACAGAGACAGAGAGACAGAGACAGAGACAGACAGACAGACAGACAGGTAGCCGAAGCAGATAAGGATTTTGGTGGGACAAGGGGATCAAGAGGGGAAGGAAGAAAAAGAAAATAATAAAAACAGATACAGTGAATGGCAAAGTGACCTTGACCACTGATTATGGCCTAGAGAGAGAGAGAGAGAGAGGGGGGGGTAAGAGATTTGTGTGTGTGTGTGTGTGTGTGTGTGTGTGTGTGTGTGTGTGTGTGTGTGTGTGTGTGTGTGCGTAGCTACAATATGGCACCGTATATAAAAAGGGATATAGAGGAGGGCGGGATACAAACAAAAATTGTGAAATAAAAACACACACAAGCCCAGGAGGAAACTGAGAGTGAGGGAGGAAAAATATATACTAACCTACATCCAAGGGAATCGGACTTTGAAGAGAAAATAAAACAGAGAGAGAGAGAGAGAGAGAGAGAGAGAGAGGACGTGAGCGCCCTTGGCATATTTGTTTTTCTTGCATCTTGTTTCACAGTTACTCTTAAGTCAGCACAATTCGAGTTTACGTGAGTATTCCCTCGCAACTTGTGGGGAATAAAAAAAAGTGGAGAAATGAGTGAAAAGGAAGGAGGAAGAAGAGAGAGTCAGAGAAGACTTTAATGAGTCTCTCTGCTACCTGCAGCCGTAAACCCTGTATTCAGTACCTGTTTTGATTGAAGCTTTGTTGTTTGTTTTAAGGTTTATTTGGTTTTACCCTATTTTGTGGTGGATGAGTTCGCCCCCATCATTCTGTTTGTCTGTCTACGCACACACACACACACACACACACACACACACACACACACACACACACACATATATATATATATATATATATATATATATATATATATATATATAATATGGTCAGGGCCGGATTAAAACTGCTGTGGCTTGGTAGGCAACGCAGACGGTTGGCCTGCAACATATAGATCTCTTTTTTCCGTTATTTCCAGTGAAATTTTGGCATGACCTATAATGGCCTTCTTTGATGGCCTGATGGATGATGGCATCTGGACGCCCAAAGCGTATATTTATTCCGGTCTGGACGTCTGGATGGCCTGTGACAGGCCGTGGCCTGGTAGGCAGTTGCACATTTTGCCTATACCTGTACCTGGTAATCAGGCCCTGATTATGGTGTCCCGCAACGTGACGTACTAATTTCAGAAGATGATTTTAGGTGTGATCTTCTGCATAAAATGTTGTATGTACATTGGTCCGGTTCTCAGCCGTTACGGAGCTACAATTATTGATGACATATATATATATATATATATATATATATATAGTATATATATATATATATATATATATATATATATATATATATATATATAAATCATCTCATCAGCCGTTTGAGTGTCCACTGCAGGACCGGCCTATCCCTACCAAAGTGGGGACGATACAGCCAATGTATCTCTACCAAGTGGCTTAGGCTGTCTGGTAGAGATTGTATGTAGGGTGAGAAGTGCTTGTAAGTGTAATTGTAGTGATGGAGTGGCTTTGGATGTGTGTGTAGTCTGTGAACCACGTGTAATCGGCCCGCGCAAACCAACTGGGTGCAAGCATACTATATAGTATGCGACACTGGTTCAACCACAGCACCCCTGATGTCCGCCAAGCAGTACGTGACCAGAAGAACGCTCCCAAAGTTTATTACCCTGGCGGGGTGCGAACCTTCGTTCTTCAGTGTACGAAAACTCACGCTTTACCACTGTACCACAGAGGCTCATATATATATATATATATATATATATATATATATATATATATATATATATATATATATATATATATATATATATATCCACAAGCACATGTACCTCATCTGTGTGTGTGTGTGTGTGTGTGTGTGTGTGTGTGTGTGTGTGTGTGTGTGTGTGTGTGTGTGTTTATCTATTCTGTGCATCTACTCGTATATATATATCTAAATATCTACCTGTTTATCTGTGTGTCTAGGCTCTCTAGCCTCATTTGCCTCTACCCCTGTTTCCATCATCCGGCATCAAAGCCGTGGTAATGTTCCGTACTCTGGTAGTTACCTGCTAATGAAAGTAATTATGTGTATGAATAAGTGATTAGAGAGAGAGACAGACAGAGACAGACAGACCGACAGACAAACAGACAGACAGACAGAGACAGACAGACAGACAGACAGACTGACGGATATACAAACCTTAAACTAACGCTGACATTCCTTTTTGTTTAATATACTAATTTTTTTTCTTATCCCATCCCACTTTTTCACATCCTTCATTGCATCCCAGTGTCCCATATTTTTTATTCTTTTCCTCCCATTCTTCCATTCCTTTACTCCCATCTTTTTCCATCCCATCTTCTTTCTCATCTTTCTGTTCCATTTCTTTCATTTTTTTCTCACATTTTGTTCTTTGTCTTTCTCTCCTCATTCTTTTCCCTTCTCCCATAATTTCATTCCTATTGTGATTATTGTTTTTTTCCTTCTCCATTCAATCTTTATATACTCTTGTCCCTTTTCCTCATTTCCATTCCATCTCTCTGTATTTCCCAATTCATGTCACTTATTATCATTCTCTTTTTTCTGTCTTTTATTTTTTTCATATTTCCTCATCTTCCATTTATATTTGCTTCGCGTTTTTGTGTCCTTTATTCCCTTTCCCTCATTTCCACTCATTCCTTATCACATGTTTCATATTCCATTCACTTCCTTACTCAGTCCTCTTCCCATTGATTTCTCATTTCCTCTTCTCATCCCTTTTCCTCCAGTTTCTTCTCTTCTCTCCTCCATTTCTCATTTGTTTCTCTCCACATACCATAGTTTCCTTTTCCTTTCTTTTCTTCCATTTTTCTCCTTTACATCTCTCTTCCTGTATCCATTCTTCCCTTCTTTCCTGCCTCCCTCGTGTCTTCTATATCCACCCTTCCTCAGTCTTTTCCATCTCTGTCCTTACTCTTGCATTTCCTCTTCCTTTTCCCTCCTCTCCCATTTCTTATCTTGTGTCTTTCATTCTTTTCCTTCCCCATCCCACGAGACTCCTCCCAATCCTCTTCCATCGCCTCCATCCCATTAGAGAGATGAAGAGAGGGATTCTGACGTCATGACAGAGGGATTACCTGTCAGTTTTCTCTCTCTCTCTCTCTCTCTCTCTCTCTCTCTCTCTCTCTCTCTCTCTCTCTCTACATATTTATCGACATATTTTCATATGTTTGTCTGCATATATTTATTTATCTTTGTCTGTCTGTATTAGCTAACGGAAGGGACAGAAATAGACTCAGAGAGAGAGAGAGAGAGAGAGAGAGAGCGGAAGTGAAGCGTCCGGTGCCATTGTTAGTGGAGGGCGTGCCGTCCCCATCCCTCCACCTCTAACCCCCACTACTACCACTATCACTACCCTCCACCACCACCACTGCCACAGCCACCACCACAACGACAACCATTAACCTCCACCACCACTACCACGACCACTGCCCTCCACCATCACTGCCACAACCACTACCCTCCACCATCACTGCCACAACCACTACCCTCCACCACCATAACTACAACCACTACCACTACCTCTACCATCACCACCACCACCACGACCACTTCCACAACCACTACGATCCACCACCACTGCCACCAGCATTACCATCACTACAATCCTAACCTCCACCACTACAGCCATAACCTCCCACGATAACCATGAACCTCTACTACCATCATTACTCACATTCACTCTCACAGTCCCCCCTCACTCTCGTCCACCCTTACTCTCACCCCTCTTCACACTTCCACCCCTCATTCTCACTCACTCTTACCTCACCCCTACTGTACTCCACCCACATTTTTGTCACCCCTCATCTCGTCCCCTACCCTCACTCTCACCGCCCACCCACCCTCTCACCCCCATTTCTCTTAACACTACCCTTCACACTGACCACCCACCCTCACTCTCGCCACCACCCCGTACTCTCACCACCACCCCTCACTCTCACCACCACCCACTTCACTCTCACCAGCACCCACTTTACTCTCACCACCACCCGTCACTCGCACCACCACCCCTCACTCACACCACCAACCCTCACTCGCACCACCATCCCCTCACTCTCCACATCCATACTCTCACCACCATCACCCTCCTTCACTCTCACAGACCCCTTACTCTCACCATTCACGCTCACTCTCGCCTCTCACCCTCACTCTCACAACGCACACTCAGTCTCAAGGAGTATAAAGAATATCTGTGATCAGTAAGGGAAAATACTGTTATACCATGGTTATGACTAAATTCCTTTACTGTTTATAACAACCATTACAGGTGCCGGTAATGGTATTTGTTCGGATGTGTATTATTATAGTCAGTCTGCGTTCAAATGACAAAGATCCCTAACCCCTTTAAACTCGGCTGATGACGGAATGTTGTCAGATCACAGGGTTGATTTCACTAGTAACCAAGGAGATACATTCCTGCTTCATAAATAAGGCTCATTGAACCTCATGCAATCCCGGCTTAGTATTCAAGTAAAGGGAGTGACCCAGTTCTCTCAGATGAAAACAAACTGACAACCGGGTATATATATCAGTCTGTGTGTGTGAGGCCCGCTGCAGGATCGGACCTTCCCCTCGGAGGGAGGGTGGTAGCCAGTGTTAACTCTGACCAATGGTGGCCAACCAAAACGGTATCTACGAAAATGACAAGAATAGCAACAACGTTAAAATATGCAGTAATCATCCGGAACCAATTATTCCTCCCCCGAAATACTGAAATTATAGAAAGGCAGGTAAATCGCTGGAACCGGTAGCAACAAAGACAATTACAACAACAGTAGTGGTAAAAACAGCAGTAGCCAACAATAACATTAATAATCCATGGACAGTCATTGTCAAGATATGCTCTCCCTTTGTACATGCACACACACACACACACACACACACACACACACACACACACATATATATATATATATATATATATATATATATATATATATATATATATATATATATATGCGGGTATCAAAGAGAAAGGCATATCGGAAGGAAGAATGACAGTAACATCTTCATCGTCGTCGTCATCATCATCATCATCATCATCATCAACAGCAACTACAACAACAACAAATACAGAAACCATAATGATACTAATAAAAATCCAGAACCAGTCCATCCCCCAAAGCTACAGATAAATTACAGAATGAATACAAAATCGCTACCTCCATCGGTAATTATTTGCCTTCAGTCCCGGGCCCGCGTGTCCATATTAGAGGTAAACCCGTGTGGCTGTGCATTTAATAAACCCCAAGCAAACCGTATTCGTAGCCCGCCACCGGAATGGATGGAAATTAGAGGAAGGGAGGGATAACGGAGTCCTGGCTGGCTATTAGAGAGAGAGAGAGAGAGTTACAATTACCTCCAAAATCTCTTTAATCATATTCTGTTCTAATTTTGGATCGTTTGATAAAGCTAAATTGCACACACACACACACACACACACACACACACACACACACACACACACACACACACACACACACACACACACACACACACACACACACACACACACACACACACACACACACACACACACACACACACACACACACACACACACACACACACACACACACACACACACACACACACACACACACACACACACACACAATTTCCTTCAAAATCTCTTTAATCATATTCTGCTCTAATTTTGGATCATTTAATATAGCTAAAATACAGAGAGAGAGAGAGAGAGAGAGAGAGAGAGAGAGAGGTATATATAGCATGGATTGGCAACTGTCATCAGGGTTAGAGTGTGTATGTGTGTGTATGTATAGTATGTACGTGTGTATGTCCGTACATCTGTAAGTGTGTTGTGTACAGTATTTGTGAGTGTGTGTGTGTGTGTGTGTGTGTGTGTGTGTGTGTGTGTGTGTGTGTGTGTGTGTGTGTGTAGCTTAGTTCCGATTTTAGGTAAATGATATTGACGTGGAAATTTTGTTCCTTTAAGGCTCCTCTTACAATGAAATGTCTACCTGTATTTATTAATTGTTTTCATTCTTTTTTTTTTACTTCTCTTGTGTTTACTATGCCGATATTAATCCACTGTTTTTGCTTTATTTATGTGTATATGTATTTAGTTAGTTGGTTAGTTATTAAGATATTTTACTAATCTTACTTTTCCATCTGGCCCAAACCACTCCTAAGTTGAATAAAATCGTCTGGTGGTAGCGAGAATGTATATAAAAAAAAAAGCTGGATGTCACTACTGGGGAGATTAGTAGCCCTTATAGAGAGGAATTATCTGTATGACATTGATAATAATAATAATAATAATAATAATAATAAGAGTAATAATAATAATAATAATAATAAAATAATGATAATGGTAATACTAATAATGATAATAATGATGATGATAATAATAATAATTACAGTAATAATAATAATAATAATAATGATGATGATGATGATAATTGGAATATGGTTAATTATTGTCCAGGTGAAGGGTCAAGGTTGCAGGGACTGATATTGTTAAATGTTGAATTAATTACTGAGTGTCGAGTGCCCGTCTCATGCATTAGAGAGGGGAGCCATATTCTCCCTCTCTCTCTCTCTCTCTCTCTCTCTCTCTCTCTCTCTCTCTCTCTCTCTCTCTCTCTCTCTCTCTCTCTCTCTCTCTGCCTATCTATTTATATATATTTATGTATTTATCCCAATCAGTTTCTGTCTGTCTATTTTTCTCAGTCATTTTGTCTATCTATCCATCTTTCTGTCTATCTGTCTATCAGTCTAGCCTATCTGTCTACCTATCTATATCATTTATCTATCTGTCACCCCATCTATATATCCATCTATTCATCTATCTATCTGTCACCCCATCTATATATCCATCTATTCATCTATCTATCTGTCACCCCATCTATATATCCATCTATTCATCTATCTATCTGTCACCCCATCTATATATCCATCTATTCATCTATATATCTGTCTTTCTGTCTTTACCTTCCTCTCTGTCTGTCTACATATCTGCCACATTACTACAGTTAGTTTTTAATTTGTGCACACAGAATGTTTTCTTCAGTGTAGGAAAGACCTCTCCTACAGACAGGATTAATGAAGACTATAATCAATCCAGGTTATAGTCACACCTGAGCTGAGGAAAATAGCATGTAAAAAGCAAGTGTCACATGAATAAAATCTCATGTAAATAGCAACAGCAGACTAACAAAAGGCGCCACCATCCCACTGCAAAGGTTAACATCCTCTGAACTTCCTTCCGCCTCACTGACACCTGCTTCTCATCCCATTTTCTTTTCCCTTCCTAACCACTCCCCTCTTTCCTCTCCCCCTCCTTCTCCCACTCTCATCCTCATGCTTCTACCTGACTGACATACTTCATCACATCCCCAATTTTCCTTCACCACTCATTCAATTTTCGATCCTCCATCTCATCCATAAACTTTATACATTCTCTAACTTCCTCTCTTATCCACTCTTTATATTCGTATCTGATCATCCGTCTTCCATTCTACTTTTACTAACCTATCTTCTCGTTCCCCCCTCCCCTTGATCTAACCATCCCATCCTTCTTCCCTTTCCTCCACCCACCTGCTTACTTTTTCCCTGACCTCCAACTTCCCTACAAACCTCTGCGCATGCTCAAACTTCTTTTCCCATTGTTTTATTTCGTGTCTCCAATAATTATCTCTTTTCTTTCTTCCTCTCTCTTCCCTCTTCTATTTCCCCTTCTAGTACATTTTCCTTAAACTTCCTTCTTTATCCACAGACGCTTGCTTCTCTCTCCTGTTTCCCCTCTACCTTACCATCCCTTGCTCTCGTTTTCCTTCTTTTATCCACTATGTTATTTCACAGACCTAAACCTCATCCACGCAGAATTTCTCCCACATATATACCAAGCTTCATTTCGCGCTCACCCAGCACTTAACATACGCTAACATTCCTTCCCCACCCGCCAACACCTGCTTCTCACCTCATTATTTTCCCATGTCTAACCACTCCTCCGTATCCTCTTCCTTCCTTCTCCACCGTCTCACTCTCACATCCTCAAATCTCACATCCCCCCACCCACTTCCTCACATGCTTTGACTTCGTTCCCGACCCATCATCCGCTTCACACCTTTCTCCTCTACACGTTATCTCTCCCTGATCATCTCACCCTTACCTTATCTCCAACGGCATCTCACATTCCTCTTTCACCTACATCCCACTCACTCCTACTTTCACATCGTCTTTTCTTTCAGCCACATAGCCCCTTCAATCCACCTACACCTTGTCATCCCATTGCCACTTTGCTCTTGTTTCCACATCTTCATTCAAATGCACTGTTTTTGTCCTTCATCCCATTCATTACCATTCCCTATACCTCCTACAGTCTCATCCCCCCTTCTACTTACCTCTTCCTCCCCCTCCCAGCACTTCTCATCCACACCCTCTATTACCTCTCTCCTCACCCCCACTACCTGTCTCCACACCTCCATCACCACCTGTCACCCTCACACCCCCTTTACCTCCCATCTTCACCCCTATTACCTTTCTCTTCTCACCCCATTACCTCTCTCCTCTTATCCCCGCTTCCTCTCCCCCTCTCCCCATTACCTCTCCCCCTCACCGCTATTTACTCTCTCCTCTCACTGCCATTTCCTCTCAGCTCATCACGTCTCCCACCCACCTACCTGTCTATCCCACTCCCCCGCCCACTGCAACACCTCCCCCAATGCCTCCCCCCCTCTCTCTCCACCCATTCTCTGCCCCCCTCCACCCACCCCCACCCACTGCAGTACCTCCCCTTCTCCCCCTCTCTCTCTCTCTCTCTCCACGTACTCCCAGCCTCTTTCCCCCCCCCTCTCTCTCTCCACCCACTCCACCCCCCCACGCTCCAGTAAGCCCATTGTTGCGTCACTGTGGCGTGGGTCCCTCTATACAGTTATCACCGCGGCGCAGAGGCATTTGTCCTGGGATGTGCTGTGGTGGGAGTGTGATGTGGTGGGATGTGCTATGGTGGGAGTGTGATGTGGTGGGATGTGCTGTGGTGGGAGTGTGATGTGGTGGGAGTGTGATGTGGTGGGATGTGCTGTGGTGGAATGTGCTGTGGTGGGATGTGCTGTGGTGGGATGTGCTATGGTGGGAGTGTGATGTGGTGGGATGTGCTGTGGTGGGAGTGTGATGTGGTGGGATGTACTGTGGTGGAAGTGTGATGTGGTGGGATGTGCTGTGGTGGGAGTGTGATGTGGTGGGATGTGCTATGGTGGGAGTGTGATGTGGTGGGATGTGCTGTGGTGGGAGTGTGATGTGGTGGGATGGTGCTGTGGTGGGAGTGTGCTGTGGTGGAAGTGTGATATGGTGGAATGTGCTGTGGTGGGATATGGTAGGGGTGTGGTATGGTAGAGATGTGTTATGTAGTTTGGGTTGGTAGGAGTGTGCTGGTGTGGTGGTAGTGTTGGTAGGGATGTTTTGTGTGGTGGGATGTGGTAGGAATGTCATGTGGTGGTATGGTTGGCAGGGATGTGTGTTGTGGTGGGATGCAGTAGAAGCGTGATGTAGTGGTAGGGGTGTGTTGTGGGATGTGGTAGGGATGTGTTGTGGTGGTATGTTTGGCAGGGATATGTTGTGTGGTGGGACGTGGTAGAAGTGTGACGTGATGGGGCGCTTGGTAGTGATGTGTTGTGTGGTGGGATGTGGTAAGAGTGTAATGTTGTGGCGCGGCGGCTGGTATGGATGTGTTATGTGGTGGGATGAGGTTTGGTGTGATAGCAGTGGGATGTGGCAGCCGGGTAAGGATGTGTTGGGGTGAGTAATAGGATGATGAGCCGAATTATGAGACCCGTGGTGAGAGTGTGGTGTGGTGGGCGTATGGGATATAGTTATGAGTGTGGTGAATGTATGGTATGGTATTGTGTGATGTGTGATGGGGGGTGTGGCGTGGTTATGAGTATGGTGACTGTGGTGAATTAAGGACGGGATGTGGTGTGATGAGATATATTGATGGAGTGTGGTGTGGTGCTGTGATGAAGTGAGATGTAGTGTGGTGGTGAGAGTGTGATGAAACGCAATGAAATGTGGTGTGAATAAGATAAGATACAATGGATATTTGATGAATGTATGATGCAGTTTTGTGGGAGTGTGATGACAGTGTAGTGTGACAGTGATGGGATGTGATGGCACCGTTTTTGCACTGTAGTTGGCATGTGATGAGATGAAATAGGAATAGTGTGAGTTAACCCATTCACTACGATGATGCCCTCTGTATTTTATTCTTGCTATCTCCATACTGTTTTATTTATCGTAAGGCAGAATTTAAAAAGAGAGGAGGTTAGGTATAGCTTTAATTTACTTTATAATTACTAGAGATTCTATTTAAGTTGAAGAAAATTGTCTGGAGGTGGCATGAGTAAGCTGTAAGACATCATCGTACTGAAGGGGCTAAAAGTGCGAAAGATTATGATTGTAGAATGACTGAGACAATGGTGGTGACGGATGGTGGCAGTGTGGTGACGCTGGGTTGGCATATTGTGGTGAAATGTGATGTAACCGGGATGGGATTGCGGTGAGACGTGATGGCTAAAAAGAGATGTAATTGTGGCTTGTGTGGCACGTGTTTGTGGGAAGAATGTGGTGGTGCGCTGCGGCAGGAGTTTGTGGTGGTGATGTGGTGATGGATTAGCCTGTTCAGTGCGTGGGGTTTCTTCTGATCTGAATGATAAAATAGTAGTGGTGGTAGTAGTAGTAGTAGCAGTAGCAGTAGTTGTAGTAGTAGTATAAGTAGTAATAAGAAAATAAAGTACAACAAGAAGACACAGCAAATTCAACGATATGGATAAAACTAAATCAGTTAGTGGTCTTAATGAACTAAGAGATAACTATGATGGAGATTTTTTTTTCCTATTGCAACCCATTTCCCGAAGCTGAATGGCGGAATAAGACAGTACTACGGCCCTGCATCCTATCCATAGCACTTTCTCGTGACTAGCAACTTAATATAATGTTAATCTCTTGGTACATCTCAGCGCTGAGGATGGAGGGATGACAGTTTTTTCGCAGAGTAGTGTGAGTTGTGATTATTTGATGTGATGAAATTGGACTGTTGATGTGATTGTGTAGGGTATGAGACTAATTCAGTGAAAACTTGTGTGACGGTGGTGCGATCTGACGCTGTGGTTAGCTGTGGTAAAATGAAATGTACATTGGTGATCTGTGCTTGATTATGGGTAAGTGTGGCATAATTGTTGGTGTATCTGTGCATGATTGTGATTAGCTGTGGCAGGATTGTTGGTGTGTCTGTACTTCATTACGGTTAAGTATGGCAGAATTGTTGGTGAGTCTGTAATTCATTGTGGTTAGCTGTGGCAGGATTGTTGGTGTATCTGTAGAGAAAATAGGAAGACTGTGATGTGATGAAAGTGTACAGCAGTGAAAACATCGTAACCGTGTGGTTGTCACGGAACCGAGTTTGTGGTGAGGTGTAGTGAACTGGAACGTGTCATTAGGATTAACTTTGGTGCAGGAGAGTGAAAAGAATGAAAGTTTGTCATGCTGGATATGGGTGTATTGTTTGAAGAATGAGGGTGTAAGTGTCTTGGGATGAGCAAGTGAATATAGACACTGAGCCATGAAGAAAAAAAAATGAGAGTGTGAGCTTTGTAGGACGTAAGGTGAAGGAAGTAGAAAAATGTGGGAGAAAGAATGAAGAATATAGGTTTAGGTCGTTAGATGAAGGTTTAAAGTACCTGTATTGCTGCCTGAAGAATGAAGGTATAAGTATTTTAGGATGAAGACCTAAACCATAAGTATTGTGGGATGAAGAATGAAGGTGAGAGTTTTCCTGAATGAAGAATAAAGGTGGAAAAGCGTACAGTATGTGTAGAATGACGGAAAAAGGTGAATGGTTGTAGGATGAAGAAGTGAGGCTTAAGTAGCGTAGGATGAACAGTATAGTTATTTCAGAATGAAGATTTTTTTTAATGGTGTACGTCTATTTTTTTTTTTTTTTTTTTTTAGAGAAATGCTTAAGTAGTATTGTAGGGTGAAAAGTAAAGATATAATGTAAATAATTAAGAATGAAGTGTGATTTGTTGTAAAATGAAACTGCAGGAATGTAAAATGATGACTAAATTTATAGTATAATAAAGAATGAATTTATAGTACACTAGAATGAAGAATGAAGGTAGTGCAGGCTGAAGAATGAACGTGTTAATCCAGCATGACCCGTTGCGGTGTGGTATAGCTAGCACGATAAAATAATAGGTCGTGGTTAAGGACAATGTTTTATAATGACGAAGAGTGAATGACGGTGTTTTTGATGTCGTGAAAGTAGGGTTGAAATTTTTATGAGCTATGGTGTGGTGGTGTTATGTGGTGTGATGAATGATGGGCTAGATGTAGGCCAACAGGACCAGTGAGATGATGATGATGATGATGGTGATATGTGGTGTTAGATCATGTGATGAGCTGTAATTCCTAAGTAGGACAGTAGGGTTAAGTGAGATGATGATGATGATGGTGATGATGATGATGATGCTAGTGATGGTGATGATGTGTGATGAGCTGTAATCCATAAGTAGGACATTAAAGTTAAGTGAGATGAGGATGTGATGACGCGGTGATGATGATGATGATGATGGTAGTGCTGATGTGTGGTGTTAGATAATAATGTGATGAGTTGTGATATGGGGTTAAGTAAGATGAGGATATGATGAGGCAGTCGTGATGCTGGTGGTGGTGGTTGATGGTAGTGGTGATATGGTGATGTGTGGTGTTAGATCGTGTGATGAGCTATGGCGATCCAGTCATATCAGAAAGGACTAACCGTAAGAGTGTGTGATGAGGGCAGTGGTGGTTATGGTGAGGTGTGATAAGTGAGGTGAAAGACTGGTGGTGACGTTGAGTGTGGTGACGTGTGGTGTTAGATAATGTGTAGATTGTGCTGTGTGGTGGGCTGTGGTAGTTAAATAGATCGCAGAAATTTGTAGATGAGAATGTGATTGTGGTGTTAATTGTAGTGAATAATTACTGTATGGTGTATGGTGTTGGGCGTTCCTAAGCACTTCATTACACATCATTACATTAATATTAAAGTGTACAGTGCTAAATAAATCGCTGAGGAAGAAGAATCAGAAAACCTTATAAGCCTATGCAAGTACTACCTCTCATCTTTCTATCATCCTTACATTCCATCACCGCATTACTCTCTCTCTCTCTCTCTCTCTCTCCCAGTATCATCCACAGTGGCGTTGTCCATCACTCGTCAATCGTACATCTCACTCTTGATTTGGTTTTCATCCATCAGACAGTATTTACGCTTCAAATAATGTTACGAGCATTTACGTGATATAGCATTGAAGGAATTAATTATATCAGTGGAATTCCAGATAAATATAGTGTAATTACGATCTACATATTTGTTTTATACCTGGGCCGAATGAATTTATTTTATATGAGATACTGTGGGCTAAGTTTGATATTAATGTTGTTAGTAATGATAATTGTATGAGTTGGCAGAAGGAACTGGGATGTATTAACCAGCAATAACAACCAGTAGCAGTACGCCATTGTTGCTAGTAATAATAGTGATGATGATGATGATAATAATAATAATAATAATAATAATAATAATAATAATAATTCACCCATCCATCCATCATCCAATGCTACATTGCCCCATGAGGAGCGTAGGAGCCCGGGGCTAGGCAGTTGGTCACGACATTTAAGATGAAAGTGACCAGCCTCACTCATCCCTGAGTGGCAATACATGAACAATCAACCCCAACCACCCCTTGGATATAAGCCTTCTCCGGCTGAATCCAATTAGAGTGCTATAATTACTCACTAAACCACCAGGCGCCAAAATATTGTTATATGGTTACCACCCAGCGTAGTAAATGGTTTCCCGTAAACCAGGAAACCATTTAGCTTGTCACACAGTGAAGAGTCACCCACAGGCAGAAGGAAAAGGAAAGAATGAAGGAAAGAAAGACAGAAGAGGGAGTGTAAAGTCTCCCGTAGGCAGAAGGACGAGGAATGAATGAAGGAAAGAAAGACAGAAGAGGATGGAAGGAAAGAAGGATGGAGGAGAGGAAAGGGCAGACACCCGACAACAGCACTACATCGAGTGAGTGGATGGTGAGCGCCCCCACCTACCACATAATAATAATAATAATAATAATAATGATAATAATAATAATAATAATAATGATCATAATAATAATAATAATAGTAGTAGTAGTAGTAGTAATAATAATAATGAGAAGAAGGCGAGGAAGAAGAAGAATATATTACAACATGCCATTGATAATATTCATGTGAAGAATAAGAATGTCATCATCATCATCATCATCATCATCATCATCATCATCATCATCATCATCACATACGACAGGCATACCAACATCCCCACCACCAACCACATCAACAACCCAGCCTTTCAAATAACAATCATAAAGTATCATAACATTTCTCCCCCACAAAAACTATTCCCTGGACCGCCACGGCGAGAGGATCTGGTTTTGTTCCGTTCGTAATTTGCCTCTGGAAGGAATTAATGGCCCCGGCTAATTACAAGGGGAAATAATACTAATAATGACGGGTCGAGGGTATTTGCCTTGTTTATATATATATTTCCTGTCGCTACCCCCTCCCCTCTCCCCACCATCACCACCATCTCACCTGCCTCCCCTTACCCCCCCTCCCCACCACCTCCACCATCTCACCTGCCTCCGCCAACCCCCCCTCCCTCCATCCATCCCTCCCTCCTTCTCCTACACTCCATTCTTCCCGTCGCTTATTTATTCTCTCTCTCTCTCTCTCTTCTCCATCCTTCCTTCCTTCCCCTTCCCTCCTTTCCATCTCCTTTCTTTCCTCCTTCCTCCCTCCATCCTCCACCTACGCCCCCTTCCCTCCACCCCCTCTTCTTCCTTCCTTTCCACTTTCTCTCCCTCATCCAATGTTTGTTTCTTTAATATTTCTCTTTCCTTTATTTGCAGGTAAGAATGACGGAGTGAGAATCAAGATGGCAACCAGTTCATCAGGAGAGACTGGGTAAGATCTCAAGGTAGCATATTATGTTCTTGCTTATTAAATCTCTCTCTCTCTCTCTCTCTCTCTCTCTCTCTCTCTCTCTCTCTCTCTCTCTCTCTCTCTCTCTCTCTCTCTCTCTCTCTCTCTAATATCTTCTTTTTCTTAATTTTTGGTTTCTTCTTCCTTCTTCATTCCCATTCCACGTCCCTCCATTCCATGTAGTAGGTCCTTTCCTTTTCTCTCTCTCTCTTCCCTTCCCACCGATGATACACTCTTTTACACCCTTCTCCTTAAACGTCTGTCTGTTACAAATGATTTAATGATGTCTTGAAAACTAGACTGATATCTTGTAAACTGGACATGACAAACATTATATACTGTAGGTGCTAGCGTATGTATTAGCGTATTCAGATGACAGTGTATGTGTGTATCCGTTAGTGATCTACGTGACAGAATGTATGCTGTCATTTGGCGCCGTACTGGAGTTTTTGCTGATTAATGTCTATGGAGCCAGGAGGTAGAGGTGCGCGCCGGTTAACCCTGCAGTTCAGTTTCAAGCCTCAGACAGGGCACATCTCTTTACATGTAGTCCAGAATGGTAGTGTAAAACGTACTTGACATTGGGCACTCCCTTTGGCTTTTATCTGGTAACATGTTTCTCTCTTTCCCTCCCTCACTTCCTGCTTTAATTCCTACCCTCTTGTTTCTCTATCGTCTTCCCTCTCTGATGGGTGACATCCTTCCTTCCCTTTGTCATCTTACCTCCCTCCTTTTCCTTTGATTACCCCTTCTAACCCTTCCTTCATCCGTCCTAGCCTTTTTTCCCTCGTTCCCTTCCCTTCTTCTCACTCCCACCCTTGCCTTCCTTTCCATTTCTTACTCCACTTCCTATCCCGTTATATTTGCTGTTTTCATGTGCATGTCCGTCTGTTTCCTCCATTCACTTTTATCTTTCATTCTAACTTTCCACATTTCAGCCCTTCATCCCTCTTGCTGGTCTTTCCTTATCCTTCTTTCATCTTCTTTTTTCAGTTCCTACTTGCCTCTCTTCTTTTCCCCTCCCTCACACTATCTTTCCCTCACTCCCTCTCTCCCACTCCCCCTCTTGCACGTTCCCTTCCTCCCTCCGTTCACTTTGGATTGTCTGTGTCATCCCGTCACTACCACTCTGTCTTCCTCCTATCCTCCTTTACTCCTGTCCTCCCTCAGCTTCTTTTTCTCATTTTCGAGCTCTCCTCACTTTCCTTGTGTCATCCTTCCTCTCACCACAGGCTTCTCATTCTCATCTTTCCTCCGTCCGTCTGTCCGTCTCTCCTTTCCATTCTGCTTTCATATATATATATATATATATATATATATATATATATATATAGAGAGAGAGAGAGAGAGAGAGAGAGAGAGAGAGAGAGAGAGATGGATAGATAGGTAGGTACGTAGATATAGATATGGATAGATAGATAGACAGATGGATGGATAGATGGATAGATAGATAAATAGATAGATAGATATAGAAATAGAAATACAGTTGATATATGTATATATTTTTATTCTTCCATCCCTCTTTACTGTTTTCTTCTCTGCCTCTTTCTACTTTCTTCAATCCCTTCGTCATTCTCTTTCCTCCCTCTCTTCCTCCCTTCTTGTCCTCTTGCTTTCCTCTCCCTATCTTCGACTCATAAAGATGCCAGTCAGTCTTCTTTGTAACAGACAGACTTGAATCAACCCATACTAATTGTTAGTGTTTGATTTTTTCTATAG